>NC_133327.1:213577439-213877439 GCF_042186555.1 Aquarana catesbeiana
GTGTCTTGCAGATAAATGGATCGATTCAACGATCATGACTTCCTCCCCCAACCTATTGATATGTACAGAGAGCTGCCCTGTCTGTGGCAGACAAAACACCTCTTTTATACTAATAGAATAAAGAGGCAGGCAGCGCTGGGTCAAATGTTGGAACTGTTGGAAACTGTTGTGAAGCCGCAGATCCCCACGGCAAACATCAACTATTTGAAGTGCAAAATTGGTGGCTTGAGGAGCACATATAATAGGGAGTGCAAAAAAGGTCCAGGATTCCCAGAGATCAGGAGCAGCAGCAGATGATATGTATGTCCCCAGGCTGTGGTACTACGACAGACTGCATTTTTTGTCAAACCAGACTGAAATCAGGCCATCACTCTCAACCCTTCCTTCCACTCTTCCTTCCACGCCTCCTTCCACCTCAGATGAGGCTTCAGAAGTTCACTACGGCCCTCAGAACCACCTCCAATATTCAAAAGGCCTATGCCTGCATGGCTGCCAGCAAAATGCAGGAAATGGAGGTGGGCCAACGCCTCATTTGTGAGGAAGTGATGTATCTGACCCTAAATAAAGGGTTGATGGGCGAACTCACAAGCAAAACCCACTTGTGTGAGTTGGACCATCCTCCTCCTCCTCCACCTTCTCCACCTCCTGCCACAACTCCAACACCAGAGCCACAGCCTGGAAGCAAGCGTGGAAGCAAGTGTGAAAGGAAGCCAAGAGTGTGATAGCCTGGGTTCAGTCTGGTCTGACAAAAGACGCAGGCTATTGTATGACCACAGCCTGGGGACATATATGTCATCTGCTGCTGTTCCTGATCTCTCGGAGTCCTGGGCCGTATTGTGCTCCCCATTAAATGGACTCCTCAGGCTACCAATTTTGCCTGTTAAATAATTGATGTGCGCCCGGGGTACAAAGGTTTTGCCAATTTCACCAGTTTATCCAGCGTTGCCTTCCTCTTTATTTTGTTATGACCCCTAATAAATGTCTATTTTTTTATCACAAATACTTGGCTATGTGTTTTAGTTCAAAAAGAACAGTTTGTTTGTGAATAGGCAGGTACATTTAAAAAATACAATTTCAAATTAACAAGGAACACCAACACCAACCAATCTCCTTGAGGTTAAAAAATATAAGAAAATAATGGTGTTGTGGTAACTTGACACACAAAACGAAAAAAAAATATTATGGAGATCACTATAAAAAATAAATAAAATCAGGAGATCTTGATAAAAAATTAAAAAAAATAGATCACTATTAAAAAAAAAAAAAACATTATTCTGGAGATCTGGCAAAAAAAATTATAAAGATTATTCATGAGATCATGAGAAATAATAAAGAAATCAGTTTGTCAGAACATCAGCAGCAAAACAACTTCATTATTCTAGCATTATAAAGAAGAAGAAAATGCGCTGCATTAAAAGCTAAAAAACTTTGCAGCGTGACGACTGTGCTATCTCCATTACGAATGCTAGTTTTACCAGACCGGGCGCTTTCGTCTCGTACTTGATTCAGAGCATGTGTGGAATTTTGTGCGTTGGAATTGTCCGCACACTTTCAGAATTTACGACAATGATTTTGTTGTCGGGAAATTTAAGAACTAGCTCTCAAATTTTGTTTGTCGGAAATTCTGACAAAAAATGTCAGATGGAGCCTACACACAGTCGGAATTTCCAACAACAAGCTCACATCAAACATTTGTTGTCGGAAATTCCGACCATGTGTACGCGGCATTACACTAGTTGTTTGAATGCACTAAGAGATTTGGACTTGAACAGCGAATTAAAGCCAAACTCCAGCTAATGTTTTTTAAGCAGTTGTAGCATATATTTTTTTCCATTTGGGATAAAGATTTTACAGAAATAAATGCTGCCCATCGTAAGAACCCCTGTTAGTGTCAAATGGTTTGTCCCAACCCACTTAGGCCTGCTTCACATGGGCTTTAGATTGCATAGAAGCAGTGTGAACAGCAAGCTTTGACAAAGCATTTGCAGAGCTTTCAGCACTTCTTGATGCTTGCTGAAATCCTGCTAAAGCCTGCTAGCAGCTTGCTTAAAGTGACAATCTACACTCCCATTAGGTGTTCAACATTTACAAACTGGAGTTAAATGGTATTTTAAAAGCTTCAACAAAGCTTGCTGAAAGCTCTGCAAATGCTTTGTTAAATCTTGCTGTTCACGCTGTTCTTATACAAGCTGAGGCCTTACTGCATATCTTCTAGACAGCTTGCTTCGTTAAATAACAGACCTACTGGCCAGATCACCAGGTAAATATAAAGTTAAAAAAGCTTAACCACTTGATATCCTTAGGCCGTCATATGACGGCCTCGACTTTCCAGGGTTATATCTGAATGATGCCTGAGGCTACAGACATCATTCAGATATCGGCATTTTCAGCATCAGGTGGAGTCTCTAGTGTGGCTGTTAGAGGATGATTCCACGTGCTTTTTTGAGCACTATTCCATCTGTTCTCAGCAGAAGCTTTTGGAGTGTATTCACTCAGTACAGACCCTTGTTAGACAGGCAGCACGTGATCCGTCCTTTGTCCAACCCATACTCTCAGCATGGTCTAATATGTTACAACCAGTCCCAACCAACCCACAACAAACCACCTCTGCCATCAGACACCTACCTGCCCACAAGGCTGTCTCCCCATTACCCACGCCAAACTCAGTTGCAGCTCAGTATACATTGCTCCCAACCAGATACTCATATCCGGTCTCTGCTCCCTGTACCTATCCTGCATTCAACCCACCTGCCTCTTCTCAGCTGCCTACTAATCCACAAAAATTTCCCCCTGCTACTGTTATCTCTTCTCCACCATATCCCAATCCTCCTTTCCAGTCTTCTGCACCCCCCACCTACAGAGCCTCAGTGACTAAACAGAAGTCACTGGGGCTGTGGGCTTCGGTCTGCATTATCCCAGGGAAAATGGCCACCGACACACAAAAACATGGCCGCTGGCATGGTGCTGCGGGCTTCGGTCTGCATTGTCCCAGGGAGAATGGCCGCCGACACACAAAAACATGGCCACTGGAACACAAACACATACCAAATATGGCCGCTGGAACACAGGTGCACTAAGGACCGCACAGCATATAAAGATAGGGGAGACGATGCAGGGACGCTCCCGTAGAAGTCCGTGTGATGAAACGTACGTAGGGCGTGGCCTTTGACCGAACGCCTTGCTGACATCTCCCTGCAAAGCTGACGCTTAGGAACATCTTTGTAAGCATTGTACACCGCTCATTTTTTCCATTACAATGTGAGTACCCTTTTTATCTGACCTAATAAATAGTGGTTTTAAACGGTTTCACACTATGGAATCCTTTCTTCTTATGTCCTTATGATATCATCCTGGTCCTGGTCTTGCCAAGTACTGCTGCACAGTGGCACATACTGTGACTACTCGTTACCCCTGCAGGGGATATACAGCTGGTGAGTCTCTGCACAATCACAATGCGAGACACCAGCACTGGATTAACACCTGTTGTGTGCTTTGAGGAATCCCACAAAGGACGCCTTTTTTCACTTATAGTGCACCGGGCACATACCCATATGAACTGTTTACTATCATAGAACCATTTGCATGGCACATGTGTTTAGCACTTTTCAGAGTGACCTCTTCATAGGGCACTTGTCACTTTGTTATTTGCAACGTTTGTAGAACAACATTTTAATATTTATTCATTTAGCACTAGACACTTTAGAATTTTTTGCATGTCACGTGTGATGTATTTATTGTAACTTTGTGTTTTCTAGTGTTTAGACATAGACCACTTCATGCTCTTAGCAGTGGTTAATACTGTTTTTTCCTTTTGAGGGAATATAGCACTAGACACCTTGGATGCGATTTATTGCACTCATTATGCTTCTCATGTTTAAAATCACCAGTCACTTTAACCCACAGGAGTGGTAATAACTGCCATACATATTTCACTTAAGGGAATACACACTAATACTTTGGATAAAATTGTATATATGCAGACATTTCTTTTGCAACTTTGGGACAGCGCCACACTCACACACTTTTCTTTTTTCCCTCAGTGACTAAACCCAAGAAAAAACAAAAGTTTTTTCCAACCATGACGATCCTGCCAGTAACCCAACCTGCCTCCGCACCAGCTAATCCAATCCAGTCTAACGTCCCAGTGCTTGCTATCTAGTCTGACGTCCCAGTGATTGCTATCCAGTCCGATGTCCCAGTGCTTGCAACCCAGTCTGACGTCCCAGTGCTTGCTATCCAGTCTGACGTCCCAGTGCCTGTTATCCAGTCCGATGTCCTGATGTCCGCTTTCCAGCCTGATGTCCTGGTACCCGCCTTCTAGCCTGAAGTGCCAGAGTTCCAGCCTGAAGAGCTAGAGTTCCAGCCTGAGGTGCCAGAGTTCCAGCCTGAGGCGCCAGAGTTCCAGCCTGAGGCGCCAGAGTTCCAGCCTGAGGCGCCAGAGTTCCAGCCTGAGGCGCCAGAGTTCCAGCCTGAGGCGCCAGTGTTCCAGCCTGAGGCGCCAGTGTTCCAGCCTGAGGGGCCAGTGTTCCAGCCTGAGGGGCCAGTGTTCCAGCCAGAGGGGCCAGTGTTCCAGCCAGAGGGGCCAGTGTTCCAGCCGGAGGTGCCAGTGTTCCAGCTAGAGGTGTTCCAGCCGGAGGTGCCAGTGTTCCAGCCGGAGGTGCCAGTGTTCCAGCCAGAGGTGTTCCAGCCTGAGAGGCCAGTGTTCCAGCCGGAGGTGCCAGTGTTCCAGCCGGAGTTGCCAGTGCCTACTTTCCAGCCTGATGTGCCCGCTCTCCAGCCTTATGTGCCCGCTTTCCAGTCTGATGTACCCGCCTTCCAGCCTGAGGTGCCCGCTTTCCAGCCTGATGAGCCCACTTTCCAGCCTGATGTGCCCACCTTTCAGCCTGATGTGCCCAATTTTCAGCCTGATGTGCCCGCCTTCCAGCCTGATGTGCCCGCCTTCCAGCCTGATGTGCCCACTCTCCAGCCTGATGTACCCGCTCTCCGGCCGATGTGCCCACTTTCCGGCCTAGTGAGCCCGCCTTCTGGCCTGGTGGGCCCGTTTTCTGGCCTGGTGGGCGCGCTTTCCGGCCTGGTGGGCTCGCTTTCCAGCCTGATATGCCCACTTTCCAGTCTGATGCTCATTGCCCACTGCTCAGCTCAACAACCTGGAACCTGCTGCCCTACCTGATGTGTTCCTGTCTGCTGCCCAGCCTGATGTTTACTGTCTGCTGCCCAGCCTGATGTGTTCCTGTCTGCTGCCCAGCCTGATGTGTTCCTGTCCGCTGTCCAGCCTGATGTGTTCCTGTCCGCTGCCCAGCCTGATGTGTTCCTGTCCGCTGCCCAGCCTGATGTGTTCCTGTCCGCTGCCCAGCCTGATGTGTTCCTGTCCACTGCCCAGCTTGGTGTGTTCCTGTCCACTGCCCAGCTTGGTGTGTTCCTGTCCCCTGCCCAGCTTGGTTTGTTCCTGTCTGCTGCCCAGCCTGATGTGTTCCTGTTCGTTGCCCAGCCTGATGTGTTCCTGTCTGTGGCCCAGCCTGGTGTGTTCCTGTCTGCTACCCAGCCTGATGTGCCACTGCCCACTGCCCAGCTTGAAGTGCCCACTGCCCAGATTGAAGTGCTCGCTGCCCAGCTTGAGGTGCCCGCTGGACACCATGGACCTTCCCCAGCAACAGCTAGTTGGAGCGTCTGGAGGTCGCTCCTTTGAGGGGGGTACTGTCAGGAAAGGTCCCCTCCACTGGTCATATCGATCATTTGGTGTGCAGTACTGAGGTCCACCAGCAGGTATCTCCTGGCAGTTTGAAGCTGTCAGAAGAGCTTTTCCCTGCTGGTATGTTGTCACCTTTGGGCCGCAATACTGGCGTCCACCAGTGGAGGAATCCTGGCAGTATGGAGCAGGTATTCCCCTCTGCAGACAGGTGTCACCTGACTTTAATTAGCAGCTGCAGTATAAATACCCGGCAGGTGCACACACATCTTGCCTTGGTATTGTCCTGGAGCCCTGACCTGCAGCCTGCATCCTGTTTACCTGATTCCTGAAACGTGATTCCTGTACCTGAGACCTGATTCCTGGAGCCTGTTGTTCCTGTTCCCTGTCTGTTTCCTTGCTCTGGACCCTGAGCCTTGTACAGTATCTGACCTGTCCCTCCTGTGATCCATCCATCCTCTCTTGTCCTGTTTGTTTCCCTTCCCCAGCTGCTGACCTCCCATTGACGACCCTGGCCTGGCTCTGTTTATGATCTCGGTATTTCCCTGACTTGTATATATTTTTCTGTTATTATTATTATTTGTGGGGTTCTGTTTTGTATTGGTTGTGGTGCACTAAGTGATATTGGAGGTGGTTGTGTTATATTTATTCATTTATCTTTAATAAATCATTTATATTTTCACTTATACACGTCTGGGTTTCCTCTGTTGCAGTCCACACAGTTTATGGCCTTATCTGGTACATGACAAGTCCATCCAAGTACCTGAGTACCTGTCACAGTCCATATGAGTACCTGAGTACCTGTCACAGTCCATATGAGTACCAGAGTACCTGTCACAGTCCATATGAGTACCAGAGTACCTGAGTACCTGTCACAGTCCATCTGAGTACCCTAGTACCTGTCACAGTTCATGTGAGTACCAGAGTACCTGAGTACCTGTCACAGTCCATATGAGTACCAGAGTACCTGAGTACCTGTCACAGTTCATCTGAGTACCTGAGTACCTGTCACAGTCCATATGAGTACCAGAGTACCTGTCACAGTTCATATGAGTACCAGAGTACCTGAGTACCTGTCACAGTCCATATGAGTACCCTAGTACCTGTCACAGTTCATGTGAGTACCCGAGTACCTGTCACAGTCCATATGAGTACCAGAGTACCTGAGTACCTGTCACAGTTCATCTGAGTACCTGAGTACCTGTCACAGTTCATCTGAGTACCCCAGTACCTGAGTACCTGTCACAATTCATCTGAGTACCCAAATACCTGTCACAGTCCATCTGAGTACCTGAGTACCTGTCACAGTTCATATAGGTACCAAGTACCTGAGTACCTGTCACCGTCCTTCCGAGTACCCGAATACCAGTCACCAGCCCTTCAGAGTACCCGAGTACCTATCTTTAGCCCATCAGAGTACCCAAGTACCTGTCACCAGGCCATCAGAGTACCTGAGTACCAGTCACCAGGACATCAGAGTACCCGAGTACCTGTCACCAGCCCATCAGAGTACCCGAGTACCTGTCACCAGCCCATCAGAGTAACCAAGTACCTGTCAATAGCCCATCAGAGTACCTGAGTACATGTCTGCAGTTCATCAAGTTGCCCGAGTACCTGTCTCCAGCCCATCAGAGTACCCGAGTACCTATCTGCAGCCCATCAGAGTACCAGAGTACCTATCTGCAGATCATGCATCATAGAATATATGTTGGGGTGTTTGCTTTCCAAAATGGGGTAATTTTTTGGGTAATTCCACTGTCCTGGTGCTCAAGGACCTTCAAAAGTGTGATAGGTGGGAATGAAAGGAGATGTGTAATTTATGCTCCTAGAATGCCTGAAGGTACTACTTCAAAGTTGGGCCTCTGTATGTGGCCAGGCTGTGTAAAAGTCTCACACATTTGGTATCACCATATTTGGGAAGAGTAGCAGAATGTATTTTGGGGTGTAATTTTTGCTATATACATTCTACGTGTTAGAAATATCTTATGAATTGACAACTTTGTGTAAAAAAATCGTTTAAATTTTTTTCCACTTTTTCCAAAAACTTATAGAAAAAATTGAACCGTTCAAAAGACTCATGATGCCTCATAGATTATATGTTGGGGTGTTTTCTTTCCAAAATGGGGTCATTTTGTGGGCAATTCCATTGTCCTGGTGCTCGAAAGCCTTCAAAATTGTAATAGGTGGTTGAGAAATGAGATGTGTCATTTAAGCTCATAGAACGCCTAAAGGTGCTACTTCAATTTTGGGCCTTTGTATGAGGCAAGGCTGTATAAAAGTCTCACACATGTAATATTGCCATACTCGGGAAGAGTAGCAGAATGTATTTTGGGGTGTAATTTGTTGTATGCATATGCTGTGTGTGAGAAATAACCTGATAATATGACAATTTTGTAAAAAAAAAATCTTCATTTTACAAAGAATTGTGGGAAAAAATTACAACTTAAAAAAACTCACCATGCCACTTACTTAATACCTTGGAATGTCTACTTTCTAAAAAGGGGTAATTTGGAGGGTATTTGTACTTTCCTGACTTGTTAGTGTCTCAAGAAATGAGATACACCTGATGTACTGAAGGCCTTATCAGATGTGATCAATTTTCAGTGATTTGCACCATAGATTGTAGACTCTATAACTTTCACAAAGAGCAAATAAGATAAACTAATTTGGGTTATTTTTAACAAAGCTATGTAGCAGTATAAATTTTGGCCAAAGTTTATGAAGAAAAATTACTAATTTGCAAAATTTTATGACAGAAACAAAGAAAAAGGCTTTTTTTCACAAAATTTATGTTTTTCTTTATTTATAGCACAAAAAAAAAAAAAAAAATAGTGATTAAATACCACCAAAAGAAAGCTCTATTTGTGTGAAAAAAAGGACGCAAATTTCATATGGGTACAGTGTTGCATGACTGAGTAATTCTCATTCAAAGTGTGAGAGCGCTGAAAGCTGAAAATTGATCTGGGCAGGAAGGGGGTGTAAGTGCCCTGTATTGAGGTGGTTAATGTGACTCCATTCTATTATGATTACTATTATAATATAAATAGAATATTCAGAAATCACCCAGAAGACTTGGATTTTGCCACAAAACAGAACATGCCTAAGCACTATTTAACCACTTCAATACCATGCATTTTCACCCCCTTCCTGCCCAGGACAATTTTCAGCTTTCAGCGCTGTCGCACTTTGAATGACAATTGCGCGGTCATGCAACACTGTACCCAAACTAAATTTTTATCATTTTCTTCCCACAAATAGAGCTTTCTTTTGGTGGTATTTGATCACCTCTGGGGTTTTTATTTTTTGCTAAACAAACCAAAAATACCAACATTTTTGAAAAAAAAAGTTTCTGTCATAAAATTTTGTTTTCCCCTTCACTGATGGGCACTAATGAGGCGGCACCAATGGCCACTGATGAGGCTGCACTGATAAGATGGCACTGAAAGGCACTGATGAGGAGGCACTGATATGTAGAATTGATGGGCGCTGATAGGCGGCACTGATATGCAGCACTGATGGGCACCAATAGGCTGCACTGATATGCAACACTGATGGGCACTGACAGGCGGCATTGATTGGCACTGATAGGTGGTACTGATTGGCACTGACAGGTTGCACTGACAGGTGGCACTGATGGACAGCACTGATGATGAGGTACTGATGTGTTACTGACAGGTGTTACTGCTGGGCACTGATTGGTACTGTGGTGAGCTCTGAATGGCACTGTGGTGGGCACTGGCAGTCTTTTATTAAAAAGGACACTGCTGGGCACTTTTTGGCATGTGATTGGCACATCTGAGGGGGCTGTGCTGATAATCAATGTGCTGATTATCAGCACAGACCCCCCCCCCACTCTGACCAGGAGAGCCGCCAATCGGCTCTCCCTGTCAGCGCAAAACCGAGGAATGCCATTTACTAGCACTTCCTGGTTCACGCGATGATCAGCTGTGATTGGTCACAGCTGATCACGTGGTAAGAAGCCTCTGACAGAGGCTCCTTATCACGATTGGAGATGCAGCGTGTCAGACTGGCATGCCGCGCTCGCAATCGCCATGCTACGCGCCCCCACGGGCGCGCGCCGGCATGTTATTCTGCTGGACATCCTATGACGCCCAGTCAGGATAACAGAACCACTTCCCGAACATCAATATGCTATTGAACAGGCGGGAAGTGGTTAAAAAAGAAGAAAAGTTTAAATGAAAAATATCATAGTCGAGGTCTAAAATGAACCATTATTTACCCCCAAAAAAACTTTTGTATCGGCCTCTATATAATAGTTTCTGTCTCTGTGTTAAAATTCTAGTTGCAAACGTGAGCAAAAAACTATTTTGTCACAATCAGACATTTGAGCTTATATTCAAATCTTTTGCAGGTATTTGTGCCATACAGCATGCCTAAATCAAAATGTAAGCATAGGCAAGTCGTCATTCAGTACAGCCATTACAATAATTCTGGGTTTTTCTTGACTATTTGTTTAAAGCCTAAGTGCAATCAAAATCAAAAACAGAAAGATCTGCACAAGGGACATACCTTGCAGTCACTAGGATGTGTCCCTTGTGCTGATTCCTTTCCTGTTAGTAGTAATTCTCCTCTATCATGCCCCAATCCAGCCCCTGCACTAGGACAAAGGAGAATTGATACCAACAGGAAAGGGATCAGCACAAGGAGCACATTCCACTGACTGTAAATGTAAATGTTCCTTTTTTTTTTTCATTGAAAAGATGTTTATTGAGATTTTCAGCTGCATACAGAGAAATAAGGAAAAGCAGGAAATATAAAATAACAATAAGGAACAAGAAGAAGCACAGAACCGGAGCAAATGTGCGTAAACATCCAAGATTGTTGTAGACTCAACAGTTTATACATACATATATTTATGTAGTGTTATATTTGGGAGTCCAGATTTCCCACAGTTTGTCAAATTTACCGCATTTAAGCAAATTGATTGCTAAAAGTCATTTGAATGTGTAGTCATTTGAATGTGTAGTTTTGTTGAACTTTTCTGGTTACATGAGTAATGTTAATGGTAGGGGTGTTTTTCCAGTTGTGGAGTATCAAGGACCTTGCAACTAATAGGATATGAGATATCACATGTCTCATGTTGTACGGAAAGTTTTCTAGTCCAGTGTGTAGTATAGCCAGTATTGGGTTAGGGGGTGTGATTATTTCCGTAAGGGATAAGATGAGCTTGAATATTTGGTTCCAGAGGCTAGTTAAGCTGGGACATTCCCAGAACATGTGGAAGAGATGACCCTTGTGTCCACAGTTCCTCCAGCATAAGGGTGAGGTGTTAGGAAACATTTTTGCAATTCTACAGGGGTTATATTGCCATCGATTGATTATCTTGAACATTAATTCCCAGTGACTTACACAGTGTGATGTGTTTTGTATAGTTTGAAACGCAAACTCCCATTGTTTATCTGTAATCGTGGTACCCATATCTATGTCCCACTTCTCGTGTGCTACTGTTTTTTTAAACACCTTTTTGTTCTGAAGGAGGTTGTAATATATTGATATGCCCTTGTTGTGCAATGATCCTCGTGTAAGGTGTTGCCATACTAAGGTTGGAAGATGGATTGTAGAAACCGGGTGTATTTGCATAAAGTGAGCCACTCGCATACAAGTGAAAAGCATGTGTCTTGGCAGGTTATATTCCCTCAGTAGGCATTCTGCCGTTTTAGGGATTTTGTTTGTGAGTAAGTCATGTACCGTGTTTATCCCATGTGAAGGGAAATATTTTCAGGGATAGCATGGGTATATTGGCCTCTATTATGCTTAAAGGATATTGGAAGTCTATTGCCCTGCTGTCGTTGAGTTGGTGGGTGAGGAGGAATCTCCATGCCAGCAATGATATGGCGATAGTGGGGGGGTATTTTGAGTATTCCAGGGTGTCCAACAGTCGCCCATAAGAACAGCTGGTAGGTCTGGTATGGGACCTAGGGATTTTTCGATTTCTACCCAAAGTGGTGTGTTGGTGGATGAAAGCCAGTATTTGAGTTGGTCAAGTCTGGTTGCCCACATATAATCATGGATATCGACTAGTCCCGTCCCCCTGCTATTTTGTGAGAGATTAGATTAGTGTGCGAGCATCTTGCCTTCTTCGTACCCCACATGAGTGTCCATTGAAGACTGGAGACGGACTTGAGGTAGTGCGCTGGAATGGGTATCGGGAGCGCACTGAAAACGTACAAAATTTGTGGTAGAATTATCATTTTAAATGCTGCTAACCTGCCCAACCAAGATAGTTCATGTTTGGCTATAGTTTTGGTTTGGGTTTCTATTTTGGTTAGAAGGGGTTTGAGGTTTGTGTCTGCTAGTGAGCTAGTGGTGCTTGTCAAGGTAATACCCAAGTGTGGTATACCTTTATTGCTCCAGCAATACGGAAGGGATTTTTGTAATTTGTGACAGTCTTTGGATTGTACCCCCAGGTTTAGGATGAGAGATTTGGTGAAATTCACCTTATAGTATGAAATGTCACCAAAGGATTTCAGTATTTCATGTGCCATAGGAAGTGAGGTAAGTGTATTTGTTAAGAGTAATACCACATCATCCGCGAATAGGTTTATAACATGGGGAGTGGTACCAAATTGGAAACTGGTTATGTTAGCTTGCGTTCTGATGGCCTCCGCCAGGGGCTCAGTCATGAGATTGAAGATTGTCAGAGATAGTGGGCAACCCTGGTGGGTTCCGTTGGTTATTTGAAAAGGAATAGAAAGCATGCTTGATGTGTACACCTGTGCCGAGGGGCAAGAGTATAAGGCTAGTACTGCATTTAGTATATGACCACAAAATCTAATCTTAGACAAAGTCATTGACATGTACTTCCAATGTACTCTATCAAATGATTTCTCTGCGTCTATAGAAAGCAGCAGAGAAGGCCTTTTTGTTTTTTCAACGTGGTGGATTATATTAATGATTCTCCTTGCAGCATCTGAGATTTCTCTCCCCTTCATGAAGCCCATCTGGTTGCGTTGGATAAGGGATGGAATGAAGTCTGCTAGCCGTTTGGCTATTAATGTAACATAAATTTTGATATCAGTGTTCAATAGAGAGATAGGACAAAAGTTGGGTGGTGTAGTAGGTTCCTTACCTGGTTTGGATAGGTTGTCTATGTATGCTTGTAACATCTCTGGGGGGAATGTTGCTGTGTCTGCAGCGTTTGTGAAGACTGTTTGCATATGTGGTGAAAGAAAAAAAGCTGAGCTTTGTATAAGTGATCAAAAATAGTGACCTAAAGAGTATTCATCTAGCATGAACAATTCCCTGTGTCACACTAACAGTTAAATACAATTACAAATGAAATGTGCTAAATTAAAACAACATAAAAAATAATGAACATATAAAAGGATTAGTTGTATACATATAGAGTGTATATAATAGAGTCCCGCCCAATGGGCTAATGAATATAAATCCCACTGAATGTACAGATAGTAGTGATTTTCCAAGTGGTGATATCTTAGCCCTCCAAACATTGGTGACATGCATCCACAACACCATGGGAGATGTGATAAAGTGCGACAGGAAAGTTCCTCCACCAATGATATCAAAGCCGCTTACCAGCTTTTATGATCTCTTGTTTAAGGAGATTGTGAATGCCTGTGGCTCTTATCCTCAGCCATGGGTCTTTCAAGTTGGGAAGGCTAGATGGCACCAAACTCTCTATATGGAATATCTTCTGTGCAGTAGATACACGCTCATTCCCCAAGAAGAAATAGGAAGGTATCCATAGCACAATTCATTTTACCCCCTGGAAGACGTCATCTTTGACAAAACGGCATAGGGAGGAGCGGCGTACTGCCGTCACCACATACTGCGCTGAACCCGGAAGCTACGGGCAGCTAACGAGAGCGGGCCGGCTCATGTCTTTTAAACGCTTCTTATAGACGACCAAATTCTAAGTGCAATATTTTAACCACTTGACGACCGCCTCACGCTGATGAACATCAGCAGAATGGCACGGGCAGGCAAAATCACGTACCTGGTATGTGATTGCCTTCCCGCGGGTGGGGGGTCCGACCCCCCCGGTGCCAGAGGCGGTCGTCATTTCTTCCCGGGCGATGAGAGGTGAGGGGGAGGCCATCCATTCGTGGCCACCCCCTCCCGATCGCTCCCAGCGAATGAAAATCCTTCCTGTGCCTCTGTAATTTAAACAGAGGCACAGGAAGTGATGTCATCCCTCCTCGAGCCGGTCTTTTCGATCCGGCGCCGAGGAGAGAAGACATCAAGTAAGTCTGCACAACACTACACTTTCAGTAGAACATGCTAGGCACACTTGTCACCCCCTTTCAACCCCCGATCACCCCCCGATCACCCCCCTGTACCCCCTGTCACACTGACACCAATAGCAGTTTTTTTTTTTTTGCATTGGTGTCAGTTTGTGACAGTTATAAGTATTAGGGCAGTTAGGTTAGCCCCCTTTAGGTCTAGGGTACCCCCCTTTAGGTCCAGGGTACCCCCCTAACCCCCCCTAATAAAGGTTAACCCCGTGATCACCCCCCATCGCCAGTGTCGCTAAGCGATCATTTTTCTGATCGCTGTATTAGTGACACAGGTGACGCTAGTTAGGGAGGTAAGTATATAGGTTTGCTGTCAGTGTTTTATAGCGACAGGAACCCCCATATACTACCAACTAAAGGTTTTAACCCCCTGATTGCCCCCTAGTTAACCCTTTCACCAGCGATCACCGTATAAGTGTTACGGGTGACGCTGGTTAGTTGGTTTGTTTTTTGTAGTTTATTATAGTTTATTATAGTTTTAGGGCACCCGCCGTTTATTACCTTATAAAGGTTTAACCCCCTAATTGCCCGGCGGTGATATAAGTTACATTTTTAGGATCAGATAAGGTCTCCATCGCCCCAGGCAGCATCAGGTTAGCGCCAGTACCACTAAAACCCACGCACGCAGCATAAACCTCCCTTAGTGCTATAGTATCTGAACGGATCGATATCTGATCCGATCAGATCTATACTCCCCAGCAGTTTAGGGTTCCCAAAAACGCAGTGTTAGCGGGATCAGCCCAGATACCTGCTAGCACCTGCATTTTGCCCCTCGGCCCAGCCCAGCCCACCCAAGTGCAGTATCGATCGATCACTGACACTTACAAAACACTAAGCACACAACTGTAGCGTTCGCAGAGTCAGGCCTGATCCCTGCGATCGCTAACAGTTTTTTGGTAGCGTTTTGATACAGTCGCTAACAGTCAGGAGCTTTTTTGCCTGTGAGTCTCACTAGTGTACCCCTAAATTTAGAGCCCAAAATGGCAAATCGAAGGTACACTAGTGAAGAAGCCTACACGTTTCTGAGCATGACAAATAGTGAAGAGGAAGTCACTCATCTGTCAGATTCAGGCTCAGAATACGATCCTGTAGAGGACAGCGGCTCCATGACAGATAGCTCTGACGACGAAGTTGTGGTCCCTGCTAAGGTCAGGCGTACCAGACCCCAAACTTCTTCTTCTGTCCTTGAAGTACAAGAACCGCAGGTTCCTCGTATGGAGCAAAGAAGTACTAGTGCCGCTATTCCTTCTGGTGAACTGGCAAGCACCAGCGGCCTAGTACACCCTGGTCGTATATCCAGCACTGCAGTATCACTTGGTGACGTGGCGAGTCCCATAAGTGCAGTTCAAGCTGGTGAGGTGGCAAGCACTAGTAGTGTCCCGCTGCCACCAAGAAGACAAAGACAGGCCCATCGTGCCCATAGTGCCCTTCCTGCTGCATTCGCCAATATGAATTGGGAACCCACCACTTCTGCAGCACCCATACTTCCCCCATTCACTGGCCAACCCTGAGTTCAGGTGGAAACAGTTGATTTTACGCCACTGGATTTTTTTTCGCTGTTTTTCACCGAAGATCTCTATAGATCTATTGTGGACCAAAACAATTTATACGCTGGTCAACACATCGCCGCTAATCCCCAGTCCTCCCTTGCCAGAGATTGGAGACCAATTACTGTCTCCGAATTTAAGATCTTTCTGGGCCTTTCCCTCAACATGGGCTTGAATAAAAAGAGTAAGTTGCGGTCATATTGGTCCACTGACCCAATTTACCATGCACCCGTGTTCTCTGCCTCCATGGCCAGGGCACGATACGAGCAGATTTTGCGGTTCATGCACTTTAACGACAATGAACTCTGTCGTCCTCGTGGAGACCCTGAATACGATCGGCTCTACAAAATTCGGCCCCTCGTAAACCACTTCAACCAATGTTTTGCAGACTTGTTTACTTACCATCAAGTTGTCTGCGTTGATGAGTCCCTGATTAAATTTTCTGGCCGCTTGTCATTCAAACAGTACCTTCCCAGCAAGCGTGCCAGATACTGGGTCAAGATGTATAAGCTCTGTGACAGGGCCACAGGCTATACATGTAGATTTATGGTTTACGAGGGCAAAGATAGTCACGTAGAGCCGACAAACTGCCCTGACTACATAGGAAGCACTGGCAAGATAGTGTGGGACTTGGTGTCACCCTTATTCGGAAAGGGGTACCACTTGTACGTGGACAATTATTACACGAGCGTGCCACTTTTTAGTCACTTGTTTGATCAGCAGATTGGAGTATGTGGCACCGTGCGACCTAATCGCCGGGGCTTTCCCCAGCGGCTTGTAGATTCCCGTCTTAGGCTGGGGGAGAGAGCCTGCTTGAAGTGTAATAACTTGCTCGCTATGAAGTGGAGGGACAATAAGAATATTTTCGTTCTTACCTCCCTTCATGCAGACATGACGGTCCAAATTCCTACGGCGACTGGTGTTGTGGAGAAACCCCTCTGTGTCCACGAATATAACCAAAATATGGGAGGGGTGGACCTCAACGACCAGTTGTTGGTGCCGTACCTAGTTGACCGTAAGGCCAGACGCTGGTACAAAAAAGTGTCTGTATACTTATTTCAATTGGCTTTGCTGAACGCTCATGTGCTATACAGAGCTTCAGGACGGACTGGATCCTTCCTTAAATTCCAGGAAGAGATCGTCAGAGCCCTTCTGTATCCAGACGGTGCTCCACCTCACCTTCCCCAACCAAATGCAGTAAGCTGGCTGCATGAGAGGCATTTTCAATATGTCCTCCCGAGTACCCCTACCCAACGAGCCCCCCAAAAAAGATGTCGTGTCTGCAGCAAGCGCGGATATAGGCATGACACCCAGTATTATTGTCCCTCCTGTCCTGACAATCCTGGTCTTTGCATGGGTGAATGTTTTGAACGCTATCATACACTAGTGGAGTATTAGCGTAGGGTACAGCATTGCACAGACTAGGACACACTTTCACAGGGTCTCCCAAGATGCCATCGCATTTTGAGAGACCCAAACCTGGTACCAGTTAAAAAAGTTAAAGTTACAAAAAAAAGAGTAAAAAAAAAACAAAAAAAAGTAAAAAAAAAAAAAAAAAAAACACAAAAAAAAATATAAAATAAAAAAACCAAAAATAGTTGTTGTTTTATTGTTCTCTCTCTATTCTCTCTGTATTGTTCTGCTCTTTTTTATTGTATTCTATACTGCAATGTTTTATTGTTATGTTTTTATCATGTTTGCTTTATAGGTATGCAATTTTTTTATACTTTGTTTTTTTATTGTTAACCACTTTTTTGTTTTCAGGTACGCCATTCAGCTGCAGAGCGGATTTATTTATCTTGACAGCAACAGCGTTTTCTCCCATGATACATAAAGCCGTGACTCCAGCGCTGTCGGAGGTGATTTCACCACCACAGTTACATACTTCAGCATACATGCCGAAGCGTGGGGGCAGCAGTGGGTGGTGGAGCGATTTTCTCCTGCCTTTTGTGGGAGGATGCCCCCATGCTTTGGCATATATATATTTTAGGCACAGGTTGCATTAAATGTTTTATTTTTTACTATGTTTTTTTTTGTATTTGCTTTGCAGGTATGGTAAGTATTACTGTTATACTGTAATGTTACTTTGTTTTATTGTTAACCATCATTTGCTTAGCAGGTACGCCATTCAGTTGCAGCGCAGAGTTATTTATCTTGACAGCAACAGCGTTTGCTCCCACGATATATAAAGCCGTGACTCCAGCGCTGTCGGAGGTGATTTCACCACCACAGTTACATACTTCAGCATATATGCCGAAGGCGGCAGCAGTCAGTGGGTGGAGGAGCGATTTGCTCCTGCCTTTTGCGGGAGGATGCCCCCATGTTTTGGCATATATAAATGGTGCATGTATGCCCATCATTAGAAGTGGGTGGATGAAGGGAGGTATTCTAATGGTGGGTATACCCACCGATCAATATCTTTTTTTCGTTCAGCCCACAGGCTGCATAAAAAAAAAGTTTACAATATATGCCCAACAAGGACCAGCAACGTACTGGTATGTTGCTGGACTTTGAGTGGTTATACCAGAATGATGCCTGCAGGTTTAGGTATCATCTTGGTATCATTCTTTTCAGCCAGCAGTCGGCTTTCATGTAAAAGCAATCCTAGCGGCTAATTAGCCTCTAGACTGCTTTTACAAGCAGTGGGAGGGAATACCCCCCCCGTCTTCCATGTTTTTCTCTGGCTCTCCAGTCCCAACAGGGAACCTGAAAATGCAGTCGGTGATTCAGCCAGCTGACTATAGAGCTGATCAGAGACCAGAATGGCTCCAAACATCTCTATGGCCTAAGAAACCAGAAGCTACGAGCATTTCATGACTTAGATTTTCGCCGGATGTAAACAGCGCCATTGGGAAATTGGGAAAGCATTTTATCACACTGATCTTGGTGTGGTCAGATGCTTTGAGGGCAGAGGAGAGATCTAGGGTCTAATAGACCCCAATTTTTTTTAAAAAGAGTACCTGTCACTACCTATTGCTATCTTAGGGGATATTTACATTCCCTGAGATAACAATAAAAATGATTAAAAAACATAAAAATGAAAGGAACAGTTTAAAAATAAGATAAAAAAATCAAAAAAAATAATAAAGAAAAAAAAAAAAAATACACCCCTGTCCCCCCCTGCTCTCGCTCAAAGGCGAACGCAAGCGTCGGTCTGGCGTCAAATATAAACAGCAATTGCACCATGCATTTGAGGTGTCACCGTGAAGGTCAGATCAAGGGCAGTAATTTTAGCAGTAGATCTCCTCTGTAAATCTAAAGTGGTAACCTGTAAAGGCTTTTAAAGGCTTTTAAAAATGTATTTAGTTTGTCGCCACTGCACGTTTGTGCGCAATTTTAAAGCATGTCATGTTTGGTATCCATTTACTCGGCCTAAGATCATCTTTTTTATTGCATCAAACATTTGGGCAATATAGTGTGTTTTAGTGCATTAAAATTTAAAAAAGTGGGTTTTTCCCAAAAAAAAGGGTTTGAAAAATCGCTGCGCAATTACTGTGTGAAAAAAAAATGAAACACCCACCATTTTAATCTGTAGGGCATTTGCTTTAAAAAAATATATAATGTTTGGGGGTTCAAAGTAATTTTCTTGCAAAAAAAAATAATTTTTTCATGTAAACAAAAAGTGTCAGAAAGGGCTTTGTCTTCAAGTGGCTAGAAGAGTGGGTGATGTGTGACATAAGCTTCTAAATGTTGTGCATAAAATGCAAGGACAGTTCAAAACCCCCCAAATGACCCCATTTTGGAAAGTAGACACCCCAAGCTATTTGCTGAGAGGCATGTAGAGTCCATGGAATATTTTATATTGTGACACAAGTTGCGGGAAAAAGACAAATTTTTTTTTTTTTTTTAATGCACAAAGTTGTCACTAAATGATATATTGCTCAAACATGCCATGGGGATATGTGAAATTACACCCCAAAATAAATTTTGTTGCTTCTCCTGAGTACAGGGATACCACATGTGTGAGACTTTTTGGGAGCCTAGCCGCGTACGGGACCCCGAAAACCAAGCACCGCCTTCAGGCTTTCTAAGGGCGTAAATTTTTGATTTCACTCTTCACTGCCTATCACAGTTTCGGAGGCCATGGAATTCCCAGATGGCACAACCCCCCCCAAATGACCCTATTTTGGAAAATAGACACCCCAAGCTATTTGCTGAGAGGTATAGTGAGTATTTTGCAGACCTCACTTTTTGTCACAAACTTTTGAAAATTGAAAAAAGAAAAAAAAATACATTTTTCTTGTCTTTCTTCATTTTCAAAAACAAATGAGAGCTGCAAAATACTCACCATGCCTCTCAGCAAATAGCTTAGGGTGTCTACTTTCCAAAATGGGGTCATTTTGGGGGGTTTGTGCTATCTTGGCATTTTATGGCCTTTGAAACTGTGATAGGTAGTGAGGAGTGAAATAAAAAATCTACGCCCTTAGAAATCCTGAAGGCGGTGATTGGATTTCGGGGCCCCGTATGAAGCTAGGCTCCCAAAAAGTCCCACACATGTGGTATCCCCGTGCTCAGGAGAAGAAGCAGAATATATTTTGAGGTGTAATTCCACATATGCCCATGGCATGTTTGAGCAATATATCATTTAGTGACAACTTTGTGCAAAAAAAAAAAAATTGTCACTTTCCCGCAACTTGTGTCAAAATATAAAATATTCCATGGACTCAACATGCCTCTCAACAAATAGCTCGGGGTGTCTACTTTCCAAAATGGGGACATTTGAGGGGGTTTTGTGCCATCTGGGCATTTTATGGCCTTCAAAACTGTGATAGGTAGTGAGGAGTGAAATCAAAAATTTACGCCCTTAGAAATCATGAAGGAGGTGCTTGGTTTTCGGGGCCTCGTACGCGGCTAGGCTCCCAAAAAGTCCCACACATGTGGTATCCCCATACTCAGTAGAAGCAGCTAAATGTATTTTGGGGTGCAATTCCAGGTATGCTCATGGCCTGTGTGAGCAATATATCATTTAGTGACAACTTTGTGCAAAAAAAAAAAAATTGTCACTTTCCCGCAACTTGTGTCAAAATATAAAATATTCCATGGACTCAACATGCCTCTCAACAAATAGCTTGGGGTGTCTACTTTCCAAAATGGGGACATTTGGGGGGGTTTTGTGCCATCTGGGCATTTTATGGCCTTCAAAACTGTGATAGGTAGTGAGGAGTGAAATCAAAAATTTACGCCCTTAGAAATCATGAAGGAGGTGCTTGGTTTTCGGGGCCTCATACGCGGCTAGGCTCCCAAAAAGTCCCACACATGTGGTATCCCCATACTCAGTAGAAGCAGCTAAATGTATTTTGGGGTGCAATTCCAGGTATGCTCATGGCCTGTGTGAGCAATATATCATTTAGTGACAACTTTGTGCAAAAAAAAAAAAATTGTCACTTTCCCACAACTTGTGTCAAAATATAAAATATTCCATGGACTCAACATGCCTTTCAGCAAATAGCTTGGGGTGTCTACTTTCCAAAATGGGGTCATTGGGGGGGGGGGGGTTGTGCCATCTTGGCATTTTATGGCCTTCAAAACTGTGATAGGTAGTGAGGAGTGAAATAAAAAATGTATGCCCTTAGAAATCCTGAAGGCAGTGATTGGTTTTCGGGGCCCCGTACGCGGCTAGGCTCCCAAAAAGTCCCACACATGTGGTATCCCCATACTCAGGAGAAGCAGCTGAATGTATTTTGGGGTGCAATTCCACATAGGCCCATGGCCTGTGTGAGAAATATATCATTTAGTGACAACTTTTGTAAATATTTTTTTTTTTGTCATTATTCAATCACTTGGGACAAAAAAAATAAATATTCAATGGGTTCAACATGCCTCTCAGCAATTTCCTTGGGGTGTCTACTTTACAAAATGGGGTCATTTGGGGGGGGGTTGTACTGCCCTGCCATTTTAGCACCTCAAGAAATGAGATAGGCAGTCATAAACTAAAAGCTGTGTAAATTCCAGAAAATGTACCCATTAGTTTGTAGACGCTATAACTTTTGCGCAAAGCAATAAATATACGCTTATTGACATTTTTTTTTACCAAAGACATGTGGCCGAATACATTTTGGCCTAAATGTATGACTAAAATTGATTTTATTGGATTTTTTTTATAACAAAAAGTAGAAAATATCATTTTTTTCCAAAATTTTCGGTCTTTTTCCATTTATAGCGCAAAAAATAAAAACGGCAGAGGTGATCAAATACCATCAAAAGAAAGCTCTATTTGTGGGAAGAAAAGGACGCAAATTTCGTTTAGGTACAGCATTGCATGGCCGCGCAATTAGCAGTTAAAGCGACGCAGTGCCAAATTGGAAAAAGTCCTCTGGTCCTTATGCAGCATAATGGTCCGGGGCTGAAGTGGTTAACTTTTAATAAACTGAATTTTAAAATGAATTACGCTATGGATACCTTCCTATTTCTTCTTGGGGAATGAGCATGTATCTACTGAACAGAAAATATCCCATATAGAGAGTTTGGTGCCATCCAGCCTTCCCAACTTGAAAGGCTGGGGATAAGAGCCACAGGCATTCACAATCTCTTTAAACAAGAGATAATAAAAGCTGGTAAGCGGCTTTGATATCATTGGTGGAGGAACTTTCCTGTCGCACTTTATCACATCTCCCATGGTGTTGTGAATGCATGTCACTAATGTTTGGAGGGCTAAGATATCACCACTTGGAAAATCACTACTATCTGCACATTCAGTGGGATTTATATTCATTAGTGCATTGGGCGGGACTCTATTATATACACTCTATATGTATACAACTAATCCCTTTATATATTCATTATTTTTTATGTTGTTTTAATTTAGCACATTTCATTTGTGATTGTATTTAACTGTTATGCCCCGTACACACGGTCGGATTTTCCGATGGAAAATTTCCAAACGGAGCGTGTTGTCGGAAATTGCGACCGTGTGTGGGCTCCATCGGACATTTTCCATCGGATTTTCCGACACACAAAGTTGGAGAGCAGGAGATAAAATTTTCCGACAACAAAATCCGATCGTGTCAATTCCGACCGTGTGTGGCCTGTTCCGACGCACAAAGTGCATGCACAGAAGAAATTCCGACGCGGAACAGCTCGGTCTGGTAAACTTGGCGTTTGCAATGGATACAGCACTTTCGTCATGGTGCAATGTAAAAAATGTTTTAATACAGCGCACTCTCTTCTTCTTTATAATGTGAGAAGAATGAAGTAGTTTTGCTGCTCATATTCACACACACTTCTCACAAACTTCTTTCTTTACTATTTATTGGGATTCCCTCAATATATTTTGATTTGTCACATCTGACAACATTATTTTGGTGTTGTATTTTTTTTTTTGATTTTAAGGCAGATTAGTTATTTTTGGTTTGTATTTTTTTCAAGGCTGATTTTTGTTGTTTTGGATTTTTATTTGTACTCCAGAAAATTTTTGTGTGTGTTTTTTGTGTCAAGTTACCACAACACCATTGATATGTTGTTCTATTTAATTTGTAGGAGATTGTTTGGTGTTGTTGTCCCTTGTTAATTTCACATTGTATTTTATAAATGTACCTGAATCCTCACCAACAAACGGTCCTTTTTGGATGAAAACACACATAGGAGGGTATAAATTTCCCAAAAAAACATTTATTAAGGGCTCACAACTAAACAAAGAGGTAGGCAACGCTGGAGAAACAGCAGAAATGGGTGAAGCCTTGGACCCCCAGGGCACACATCAACTATTTTCAAGCAAAATTGGTGGCCTGAGGAGTCCTTATCTAAGGGAGTGCAGTCTGGTCCAGAAGTCCCAGAGATCCGGAAAGCAGCAGATGACATCTGTGTCCCCAGGTTGTGGTCATACGAGAGACTGCATCTTTTGTCAGACCAGACTGAACCCAGGGCCATCACTCTCTTGTCTTCCTTCCACGCTTCCTTCCACGCGGTGGCTCTGGTGGTGGAGTTGTGGCAGCAGGAGGAGGAGGAGGAGGATGGTCCAACTCAATCACGTCGGTCTTGGGTGTTAGTTCCCCACTCACCCGCTTAGTTAGGACTTTATAAAGCAGGTCCTCACATAGCTTGCGTTGACCCTCCTGCATGCCCTGCAGTTTTGTGGCAGCCATGCAGTCAAAGGCCTCTTCAGGAGTGGGTAAGGCTCTGAGGGACGCAGAAGCCTCCTGAATGAGCCTAAGCGCTGAATCCTGCATGTGAGTCGTCTTTTGTGTGGAAGGCGGAGGGGAGGAACCTGCGATTCAGTCAGGCTGCGACTGGTCCCAGGCTTCTCTTGGCTGACACTTAGCCCCGCCTCCTCCTGGCTGCCACTAATCCCCGCCTCCTCCTGACTGCCACATTCCACAACCTCCTCCTGGCTGAGGTCTTCCTGTGTATGAAAATGGGACATAGTTTTAGTTTTTTATTCATCAATCACACACAATTGTCACCTCCTGACTGTTGCAAATTGAATGTTATCAAATATAACAGACTATCCTTCTGAGCCCAGGATTTTTCATTCTTGTCCCAATTTTGGGTGCCCACTACTGTCTATTGATATGTAAAACACTTTTTTCAATCAGCAATTAGTGATCAATAATAACATCTAGTAAACATCATGTATTTATTGACCAGAAATCTGTAGAAGAATGCTATACCTGACTCAAGCTGGGTTCCTCCACTTCTTCCTGGCTGGAAGGCCCAGGTTGGACATCGGAAGCCTCATCTGGGGTGGAAGGAAGAGTGGAGAGGGATTCCCTGACTTCAGTGTGGTCTGACGGAAATCGCAGTCTCTCATAGTACCACAGCCTGGGGACATAAACGTCATCTGCTGCAGCTCTGGATCTCTGGGAATCCGTGACCTTCTTGCGCTCCCTAAGATAAGTGCTTCTCAGGCCACCAATTTTGGTTTTTAAATAGGGGATGGTTGCTGTGGCGACCACCGGCTTCACCAACTCCAGCAGTTTCTTCAGCGCTGTCTGCCTCTTTTGTTTATTATTGTAATGGGGGTGTCTCACCTGCCACAGACAGGGCAGCTCCCTGTATTTGTCTATGAACAGGGGAAGGAAGTTGTGGTCATTGAAGCCATCCATTTTCTCTGCAAGACACAACACAAGACAAACCCTAATGTCAGGCCAAACTCCCCTAATCTTGTTACAATATAGGCTTCCATTTCGAAGCAGTATAGGCCCAAGTTTAGATCTTACCTTCGTTATCACGATCGGCGCCTCCGATGCTCCTTCCTCCGCTCACAGATCGTACGTAATACGCACGCGTGTTATGCTTTATACACACTGCGCATGCGTGTAACTCCGCCCGCCCCTGATGTTCTTTCTAGTCTATTCCCCGCCCCTTTTCGTTCGGCTAGTGGGGGAAGAGCACATGGCGGATATACAGAAGGTGTGTGCCAATTATAGCAATGAGGAGGAGGGGGAGGAAAGCCCGGAGCCTGAAATGTCTGGATCCAAAAGGAGACGATTTAAGGCCTCAAATATGTCCTTTGGTGAGATGTTGGAGATGGTCGACATCCTGAAGAAGGCCGACTATGATGAGAAGTATGGACCTTACCCAAACCCCAATGTCAGAAAGGCCAAGATAATGGCGAAAGTGGTCAGGAGTCTGCCCTGGAATTTCAGGGTACGTCGATCGAAAGCTCAGGAAGCGGTGGTCCGACCTGAAATTACGAGAACATGAGCAGTACAGAAAGATCCGGAGAGTGCTGCAAAAAAGTAAGTAATTGTCCTGTGTTCCTATTCTTTATGTTTCTTACGTTCGTGCTGCTCCATGTGCCTTTCTTACAAGTGTACATTTTTAAATGGCAACTTTCATGTTCATGGGCACATTAATTGTTCGTATCAAACATTTTTCTTTCGGCCTATAAAACACCATTGTTTAGGCCATATGCATTTGGCCACAATTTTTACGCCCTACTTGTCTGAAACTAATTTGGTTGTGTAGATGGCTTTGTTACTAGAATGAAATGCAAACTAGATTCTGTGTAAGGAGAGGACACTCAGCAGCTGTTTTCACATCTGGACACTGGAGCACTAGTGTGGGACACAAGAACACCATTTTTATTAGGGGGCCCACACAGGTGCTCCAGTGTATACTATAGGGGTGTCTCCATCTGTGAAGCTTGTACAAAACAAGTAAAGTATTGAAGCTTGACAAAGGACACTGAAAATGCTCCATTTTGGAACTTGGCCAATTGTACCCCACTTCCAAACAATGTTTCAGATTTATAGTTCTGCCATCAAATATCTGTGTGCTAAGTATACCATTTTTGTTTTACATAGGGGAGAAAAGACTCGGAGGACACTCCTCATCCGAGGAGACCACAGACCCCTCACCTCTGGAAGAAGGGGAAATCCACCCAACACAAGAAGAGCAGGAGGAAGAAGACGTGGTGGAAATTGTCACCACAACAGGTGAGTGTCTGCGACCACAGGCTCAGGTAAGAGATGGATGCCGGCATATTTTTTATACCTTTTTTTTTGGTTTCTCTCGTTTTAGGTGATCGTGATGTTGTGGATCCAGATCCTTTCACATCAGAAAGTGCCCAGATCCTGATCGGGGAGATCATGGGCTGTAATTTACAATTGGAAAACCTCAAGAAAAACATCAATGATGTTATTAAAAAAAAAAATCATGGATGTTTTGGGGCGAGTTTAAAACCCCTCCAAATCCCTTTGTTTTTTGGTGTGCTACAATGTTCTAAATGTTTTAGCGATTTTTCAAAAAGCCACTTCTGGAGGATGCACACAGTGTGCCAATATGTGCTATCTGCCATCACGGGAGATCAATGGACGCGTTTTGGGGGTGCAACCCCTTCCTCAATAATAAAGTAGCTTAGAGGAAGGGGTTGCTCCCCCAAAACACGTCCCTTGATCCCCCGTGATGGCAGCTAGCACATGTTGACATTGGGAAATTTGTGTGCATCTTCCAAATTTGGCTTTTCCTGGGGTGACTTCACCCCATCTGAACGCGATATCAAACACAGTTCCTAAATACTCATGTCTGATATTGCCTTCAAATTCTAGCAAATTAGAACTTTGTAAGTTCAAGATTTGTGTCTTTCTTGTTGGTTTTACACATGCCTGTTTTATCTTAAATGGACATTTCTATTTTTTATAATGCTACCCCAAAAATTGTTATATAGCAAACATGTTGGTTTGTTTTAAAAACCTTTTCTAAATGCACATGTGATTGTGCAGGTATTAAAAAGATTGTTCATCAAGAATGTGTGGATTATTGTCTCATCGCTACAACACTTTTGTTGGGCTCTAATTGCTGCTTTCTGTGAAAATGGGGGTTATTTCCTAAGGGCAAATCCTCTTTGCACTACAAGTGCAGTTTCAGTGCAGTTTCAAGTGCACTTGTAGTGCAAAGTGTCTTTGCCTTTAGTAAATAACACCCAACAGTGCTTTGTTTAAGGTTACACAATCACGCCATTTTCTGGACTCACCGCATTTCTGTCAGAGTCATCTAAAACAAACACAAGCAGTAAATGTCAACAAAGATTTTCTTTTTTTTGGTTTTTTATTTGATAAAGGCTTCACAAATTTGCTGGCATATTGATGGCCCCCCTACCCACAAAGAACTCCAGGTATCGTAACCGGACATCACGGGCACTCAGGGAGGGCAAGCCAGGACGACCACTTTCAAGCGCCGTCAGTGTTGTTTCATGTATCATTCTGGCCTCAGGCCCAACTGAGCCAGCATAGTTGGCCGAATGTTGGCGTAAAAAGTTATGGAGGATACAGCACGCCAGGATTATATGATTAAGTTTATACTCCGCCATATGGATGGGTGTCAGAAATAGGCGGAACCGGCTGGCCAGGATTCCAAATGTGTTCTCCACCACTCTTCTGGCTCTGGCCAGCTGGTAATTAAAAACCCTCTGTTCCGGGGTGAGGGTCCTTATAGGAAATGGCCGCATAAGATGGTCCCCCAGCACAAACGCTTCATCAGCAACGAAGACGAATGGGAGTTCTTCCACATTGTCCTCTGGAGGTGGCAAGTCCAAGCTGCCATTCTGGAGATGCCTGTAAAACTCCGTCTGGGCGATGACTCCACCATCGGATATCCAGCCATTCTTCCCCACGTCCACATACAAGAAGTCCTAATTAGCCGACACCACCGCCAACATCACAATACTATTAACCCCTTATAGTTGAAATAGTACAAACCCGAGTTGGGTGGTGGGATGTGGACGTGTTTCCCATCAATTGCCCCTCCGCAGTTAGGAAAGTCCCAACGCTGGGCAAAGTGGGAGGCCACAGTCTGCCATTCCTGTGGCGTGGAAGGAAACTGTTGAGGAAAACAAAAAAAATTTGTATTTTTGCACATAAACATGGTAAGCAGATTAGACATAAACATTCTTGGCCAACCTCCAGATAGCATTTATTAAGGGGAATTTAACAACACCAAAGTATAAGGTACACCTATCGTATTCCCCCTCCCCCCTCTCATGGGCCATTTCTAACATTATAGGGGGGGAATCTTGGACAGGTAACCCTCGCCACTTTATTGAGAGATGAATGCCTAAATACAGGGTATTACTTGGAACAGCCCCTCCTTAGTTACACTATTGGCAGCCCACTGGACAGGTAAGAAGTGTCATAATACCAAGATATAAATACACACTGTACACATTTGAGGACATTTGGACATTCTGCTATTACCTGTCAAGATAATAATAGGATACAAAAACTTTAAACAGTACCATTTGAAAGTATACAGGCAGGCCCTTGCACTACATGCTTTGGGGAATTCATCCATACATCTGACCACAAAAGAGATGGGTATAGTGTGTATGGGTTTGGCAAAGTCAGCAGATAGATAGATGGATAGATAGAGAATTGGGATCAGCTGACTTAGCAGTTGGGGGGAGGGAGGGTTACTAAAAATGATTTGGGGACACCACAAAAAAAATGCCTCTGGCACTCTGCCTGAATTTAAAGCACAAATCACATTTCTAAACATTTTAGGGGTTGTTTGGGGTAAAGCACTACTATGGAGCTGACAAAATACATTGTTAAGTGACTACATGAGGTGAATATAGGGCAGGAGAGCATGCTGGGGAGGTTATTAAGGCAAATATGTATGAAGGACTAAAAAAATAATTACATAAAAATCCAGCATTCATGAGGACAAAGCGGACATTCACAGCATATTACAATCATGGTAATTAGGGAATGAGGAAAGAAATACAATATATTATCAAACATTCAATACAATAAAATGTGATATTAAAGGATAAAAATCTTACCTTCATATACTCCTTCTGCAGGACCTGGATGATGGCAGAACAAGTCTCTGGGATAATGATACACAGAGCCTGGGGGGAGATGCCTGTCGAGACCTTCAAGTCCTGCAGGCTTCTCCCTGTCGCCAAGTACCGCAGGGTAGCGACGAGCCTCTGTTCCGCAGTGATGGCTTGCCTCATGCAGGTATCCTGCCTGCTGATATAGGGGGTCAGCGAAGCCAGCAGACAGTGAAATACGGGGTCCGTCATCCTGAGAAAGTTCCTGAAATCATCAGGATTATTCTCACGGATCTCACGGAGCAAAGGCATATGAGAGAACTGGTCACGCTGAAGCAACCAATTCTTGGTCCATGAACTCCTCCCCACCCTGTTCATGGACTGGACTTGTGTCAAGGTCAGGACCCCAACACCAAGCCCCCGCACAGCATGAACTCTACGAGGAGTACGTATAGGCAACATGGCTAGAAAACGGTCGGCTGCTCAGCACCAAGTAACAGAATGCACTGAAGAACAGCAAGGTCTGTGAAGAGCGACCTGAAAAACAGTAACGAACGAACAAGAACACAATGAATAATTAAAGTCACGCGGAACTTGCTTGCACGCACTGAAGAGCAGATACAAACCCACAAGCACAAACTGAACTGCAGAAAACGATCTGAAAGCCACGATTCTGAAAAAGCGCGAATCGTCTCTCACCAAACTTTTACTAACACGAGATTAGCAAAAGGTTGGTATGTGGAGGGGTCACCTTGGATATTATACAGATTACTATAGTAATTAGCGAATTGGTTTGCAATATCTTGCATGTTAGTAATTTTGTGTTTGAGGATGGGATGTATCAAGTGAGCAATTCTAGTCTTGGTGTGTGCTGTTTTTATTCTATTGGCTAAGTATTTGCCTGCTCTGTTGGCATTGGCGTACAAATTCAGTTTAAGGCGTCTTAGGTGGTAGTCATATTGTTGGGATAAGAGCTCTCTCAGATTTTCTCGTAGTTGGGAAAGTTTTTGGGTGAGAGTACGGTCAGATGATTTTTTTGTTTTGTGCTTCCATTGTGTGTATTTTTGTTAGGATAGAGTTGACATTAGCTGTATGACACTTCTTTTCTCTAGCACTGAGTTATATTAATATGCCTCTAATGTATGCTTTATGGGCATTCCAGATAGTGAAAGGGTTCTCCACAGAGTCTGCATTATTTAGAAAGAAATTACGAAGATGTTGGGAAATCATTGTGGAGGTTTGAGGTTCTTGCAGTAGCCTGATGTTGCTGTGCCAGATGGGTGGCGAAGAGGAGACAACCTGATCATTAATGGCAATAGTAATAGCTGTATGGTCAGACCACGTAATGTTGTGTATCTGCACGGAAGATGCTTTTTGCAGTAACTATTTGTCTGTTAGGAATAAGTCAATGCAGGAGTAGGAGCAGTGCCTGTGGGAAAAGAAAATGTAGTCCCTTTCATTCACATGTAAGCATCTCCAAACATCAAAAAGTTCTGCATTATGAATTGATTTGCTCAGATATGTGGAGCTATTTGTTTTGTGAGTGGATGTATCCAGTCTTGGATCTACAATGAGATTAAAGTCACCGCACACAATGAGATTGCCATATTGTTGAGAATTGATTTTCCTTAAGAGTCTACTGAGAAAGTGGATCTGGTGTGTGTTTGGGGCATACAGTGATACCAGCGTATATGGATTCGAGTTAATATCTCCCTTTAGGATGATGTATCTGCCATTGGTGTCAAGGATGGTTTCTTTATGCTGGAAGGATAAGGTATTCCTCAATGCAATTAATGCGCCTCCTTTTTTATGACTCGGCGTACAAGCCAAGAACACATGTGGGTAGTCTCTGTTAGAGCATTTTGGGACTTTGGATTCTTGAAAGTGAGTCTCCTGGACACACGGGATATCTGCCCTATGTTTCTTGGCTTCCCGCATGGAGAGTCTTTTTGCAGGGTGGTTCAGTCCCTTGGCATTAACAGATAGGCAGTTAATGGTCATGGGGAGTGTTTTGAGAGGTCTGTGGTGCTATGTAGTGCACATACTCACTGTGACCATGGTTGATGTCCAGAGATGGTGTATTGTTTCTGGCTTTGTCCAGGGTAGGATGAAAGTTCACTGCTGGTCGGTGTGCTTCAAACATATAACGAACAAAATAAAAGAAATAGAGAAAGAACAAAGTTAATTGGGCAGATTCAAAGAGCACAATAAGAAAAGGATCTATGAACTGATCCATGTGCAGGTGTAACTGCTATGAAGATTTTGGTGGGAGAAAGCAGGGATTATAACTTGAAACCCCTGTGTCCGGAGAGAACTGAATGACATAGATTGCGTTTAACTCACGAGCTACCACCGGCGTTTTTCTTGGAGGAACGTTTGCGTGAGACCACCTGCCAGTCCTCTTGTAGTGGGCTAGGTGTTGGAACAGGAGTAGCTGGCGGAGCGTGGTCAGATAAAATACCCCATTGGCGCAATGCTGCAGTGCCTTCTTCCAGTGTGGAGATCAAGACCGATGTACCATTGTGGGTGACTGAGAGTTTAGCAGGATACTTCCACTGGATGATGTTGTGGTTCCTCAGAGCCTTAGTTATCGTTGCCAGGTTGTGACTCTGCTAGAGAGTGTGTCTGGACAGGTCTGGCAGCAATTGTAATTCTGCATACTGTGGGAGTTTGTTGTCGGTTCTGTGGGAAGTTCTTAGGATTTGTTCCTTAACATGGTAGTAGTGTACCCTGAGCAACACGTCTCTGGGAGTGTTTTCTGGTAGGAAGGAGGGTTTGGGAATTTGGTGACTGTGATCCACTATGAGATCCTGTGGTGACAGAGATGGCAGTATAGTTGAGAATAAAGCCTGGGTATATGATAGTAGCTGCGTGGAGGTATGGTTTTAGGGTTCCCCCTAATTTTTATGTTGTTCCTTCTGGAACGATCTTCTAAATCAGCCACTTTGTTTTTCAACCAGGCAATTTCCTCACTGGTGGTTGCTATGGGGATCTACCATTGTGTTAAAGGATTAGGTAAAGTCACTCATTCGTTGTTCAATGTGATCCACCTTGCTGCTTAAGGCCTGCACTTCCCTCTGGCAGTGATTTATCTCTGCAGTCATATCAGCATGTAGGGAGGCTTTCAGGGATAACAACTTGTCCTTGAGAACAGTATACAATACTGGCCTGTCTGATGTGGGGAACACTGCTATGGGGTCCTGCTTGTTGTGCCCCAAGGGCTCTTCAGTGTTATTAGGCCTGCTTACCTCCATGTCAGGGTCCCTCAGCGGCCTGTCTGGTGAGGCAATCCTCTGTTTCTATTTGGTTGGGCTTCTGGTGGATGGGCTAGAGGTCCCAGAAGAGGATCCGCTATGCAGGAGGGTACTATGAGGCTGCTGTGGAGGACCAGAGCGGCCGTTATCTGAGATCATGGCCCGCTGTTCCATCTGCTTCCCTGGAGCGCTGGCGGCATTTTGTTGTAGTTCAGGTGCTTTGAAGAAATCCTTCATTTTTTGGGGATTCTGCGGTTGTATTTCCACGGTCGCGTCATATCCAGCAGATGCAGCGGGTCTTGGGGAATCAGTGAAGGCTTTTTGGGGTGTAAATGGTGCCGGTGGGTGCGGATGGTGCTGTATACTCTCCGGTGGACATTTCAGCTCAGACGTTCATGTTGGAGCTTGGTCGCCACGCCCCTAATGTAAATGTTCCTTGTGCTGATTGTTCTCTTTTTAATTTTAGCTGCACTTAGGCTTTAAGAACACTTTTTATTTCATTAATTTGCCATAGAATAGAAATGATGCACATATATTTATGGTTACAGTTGCCTTCGTTGTAGATTTATTCATACAGATTTACAAAATTTGCTACAGAAAAGTTAATATCTTCTGAAGGGTAACAAGTCATTTGTGTTGTGAGTTTGTAGAAAAGATACCTTTCTCATTCAAGAGACAACAGAAAGATGAAAATTACATAGCAGCCATTGGTTTGATTACTCACTTTCATATGATGTTCTTCTGCCTTGAGCACATCTATAATTTACTATCAAGTTAACTAAGGTACAGCAAATTGGTTTAACAAGTCACACATTAATATCATATTACATGGCCGGCACAGTCTAATCACAGTACTTCAAGTATTTTGATAACTCCTAAATTACGATGGAGCTGTTACTTGTATGTCAAACAGATTTGCTTCAAAACATAATGCACACCTGTCCTCAGCATTCCTGTTAGAGAAATATTAAAGAATACATACTGTATATATTACTCAATCTCCCTATAAATTTAAAGTGGCCTATGGGGAGGCGCAGATGGGCAAGGTGCAGACAACATGTCTCTATCTTGAACTTCTCTGTCACGAGTGTTGTGCAGTTTCTCCACCGCAGTTTACCTAAAGCATGATAACTAAACTAAAGATACAACAAGAACTCTGCTCCACTCTGGAAAGACAGCAAGCAAACCAGCATTTGACATTTAATTTATTTGAAATCAGATTTGCACTCTCAATTCACTACCATGTTCCTTCTACTCTTCCCTCTCACATGGGTGTCTTCTATCCTCAAATTATCCTTACTCTACCCCACAGCATACACATATCACCCTCTCCCTACTACTGCACCCATCACCTCCTGCAATTGCTGAACCCATATGCTGACCTAAACACCAGACATGTGCGCTCATACACATCCCACTCCCATCTTACCTTCCTCACCCTCCTTCTTCTCCTAGTCTCAGTAGACATCTCTCCAAATCTTTGTTCTACATTTTCTAACTGCAAACCACTTATCCGACACCCTCTGCAACAGCCACAATCCACTGAGTTAAATTTCTATTCCCTTGCTTCCTAAAACCAGCCCCCTAATCTAATGCGCCCTTTGAAAATGCCCACTCCATTTGTAACAAGCTCACATACGTGCATGACTTTTTCATCTCTCATGGCTTTAACATACTCACCATAACTGAAACCTGGCTTCAAGATTTTGGCTCAGCTTCTCCTGCTGCCCTCTCCCATGGTGGTCTCGACTGGACTCACTGCCCCAGATCCAACGGACAGAAAGGAGGTGGAGTTGGAGTCCTTCTATCCCCACAAAGCACCTTCCAAGTCCTTCATATTCCTCCCTCTTTATCCCTCTCTTCTTTCAAGATGCACTGTATTCGTCTATTCTCTCCCATCTCTCTGAGGATTGCAGCAATTTATTGGTCTCCTGGACCAGTATCGTGCATTTTTGATGACTTCGCTATCTGGGTACCCTACTTTCCCTTCTCTGAAATACCCACTATCATTCTTGGTAACTTCAACATTCCTGTCAATATTAACAGCCCAGATACAGCTCAACTTCTTAACCTAACCTCATCTTTTAACCTAACCCAGTGGACACAAACTTCCACTCATTCCAGTGGTAATACCATCAACCTTGTATTCTTCCATCCCTGCACTCCTGACAACCTCACCAACACCCCCTTTCCTCTCTCTAATCACAACCTCATCAGTTTCACTGTATCCTTTACTCCAACCACCCATCCCTCCAAGCAGCAAATGATTACTTGTAGGAACCTTTGCCACTTTAACCCCTTCTCTTCTCTATTCTGCTACTGACACCTATATGACATAATCTCTTCCCTGTCCTGTCCTGACCTGGCCACCTCTGTCTACAACAGTGCACTCTCATCATCACTGGTTGCACTTGCCCCTCTAACTACCCACAGAATTAGGCCCTGACTGTTACAACGCTGGCAAACTGACAACACTAGAAATCTCAAGGGATATTGCTATGCTCTTGAACAATAATGGCGTAAAACCAAATGCCTGCAGGACTTCGCCCTATATAAATCTGCCCTCCTAAAATACAATTCCTGCCTCCATGCTGCCAAACAAGACTACTTTGTCTCTCTTATTAATACCGTGTCATCCAGTCCCCATCGGCTCTTCTCAACCTTAAATTCTCTGTTTCATCCCCCACTCCCTCTACCCACTAACTTACAGTACTGACTGCCCAAGAGATTGCTAATCACTTCAAAGACAAGGTTGATGCAATACTTGAGGACACCTCCACTGTGCCTACATATTCTCCACTCAACATGCCTTGCCTAACAGCACAGTCAACACTCTCCTCTTTTGAACTAGCTACTACAGAAGAGGTTACAAAACTTCTCTCAGATGCCCACCTAACCAATTATCCCCTGAATCCTGTTAACTCAAAACTACTACGGTCACCCTCTTTTTCTACCCTATGCTCCTTCACTCACATCTTCAATCTCTCCCTCGCTAGTGGCATCTTCCCCTCCCCTCTAAAACCTCTCAGTGGATCACTCCCATACTAAAAAAGACCTCACTGGACCCCACCAACCTGAACAAATTAAGACCCATCTCATTGCTCCCATTTGCCTCTCCCATCCTCTGGAACGCTCTACCTCAACCTGTCTGGCAATCTCCTACTCTAGCTGCCTTCAGGCAATACCTGAAAACTCATCTTTTCAGGGAAGCCTATCACGCCTCCAGCTAATCTTTTACCACTTCCATCAGCACATTCCCCACAGTTACGACCTTTTGTACCACCTGTCCCACCCTATTAGATTGTAAGCTATTCTGAGCAGGGCCCTCTTAATCCTCTTGTATTGTATTGTAACTGTATTGTCTCCCTTTTATATTGTAAAGCGCTGCATAAACTGTTGGCACTAAACAAATCCTGTATAATAATAATTATAAAATGAATAATACACATCTTTGTATGACATGCAAGACTTTGCAATGTTCAGTGCATGGAAAAATCCTCACTAAGGCCCCTTTCACACTGAGGCAGCTTTCAGGTGCTTTAGCGCTAAAAATATCATCTGTAAAGTGCCAGAAAACTGCCTCTCATGCCTCTCTAGTGTGAAATCCCAAGTGTTATGTGCTTGCAGGATGGGAAAAAAAATCCTGCAAGCAGCATCTTTGGGGTGGTGTAAGAGCACTGTATACAGTGCTCCTACACCACCCCTGCCCATTGGAATGAATGGACAGCACTTCCAAAGAGCCTGTAAAGCACTTTGGAAGCGCCACAACACGAGCAGTTTTAACCCTTAAAGCCGAAAAGCGCCACTAAAACGACAGTAAAGCGCTGTTAAAACTAGCAGCGCTTTACCGCTAACGGACCCGCTGCCCCAGTGTGAAAGGGGTCTAATGTTGCCGTCTTGCCAGTGGCATAGGAGTGCCTAAGTAGTGAAAATATCAGAAGGGAGTATGGAGAGATCCTGGAATTCATTCGCAACTTTAGACATGCAGTATCTGAAGCTGATTTGAACACTATTTCGATTACAGGCAATGGAATAAAAGTATTCTGTAGCTGATGAAGAATTATTTAACGTGGCAAAAGTATTCTTTCCCCTTGATATTTTTTCTCTTTTGCTGCATTACAACCTGGAATTAAAATGGACCATGTGATGCGGATACCATGCTTATGACTTTGAGGCCTGGTTATTACTAGTGTAATTTCAAAATGCAACTTCAGTTACATATATTTGCATGACAAAGGAAATAGCATGGTTTTCAATGGTGTATATTTACATCAATGTGACTCAGCATGGAGCGATTTAGGAAAAGGTGCCTTTACTACTTTGGTGTGATTTCAGTGTGATTTTGGCCCCATACAATATACAAACCTTATCAAAGTTGCATCCAATTTGGAATACATTATCGCACTGAAAGTCAAATCAAAACTGTATTGCAGCAGTGTGAACCTATCCTGAAGATCCAAAATATTTGCACAATAATAAACAATAACTAAGGCAAAAAAAAATGAAATCTAAAGTCTGCCTAAGTTGTCACCACATCAGAACAGTACATGATTTCATATGCTGCTGGCTCTAAATGGGTTTCCAGTAATCAATACCCACATATGGGCTGACATTTTTGCTCTGACGTCATATTTGATTGACGCATGAGCATTTCCATGGCGCAGTATTTTTGTTGCATTTCTAGGTAAAACATTGATACACACATGCATTTTATAGGATCAGAAGGTACAAAAGCAGCAATATTTGAATTCAAAATGTATAAGAGAAACTGTGAATCAATTACGTGAGCAGGATGCTGAGGATTCCATTTAAAAACTGAATAGTTTTACCAAGGTTTAAAGTAGGACAATCTATTTGTTGCCTGTGTGGGAGGCCATCAACAAACAACAGGGAACCAGCAGGTATTATTGAGAGGGTTTCAAAACAGAAAACAAAATCTTGCTTCTCTCAGTGCTAAATCAAAGAGGACATGACCCTAACAAACTGGATACAACAGCAGTATAATAGCACAATAAATGATATCTTCCACAAAGACCAATCTGTGGCGTGTATGGCTTAAACCATAGCTCTCAACTGTTCCTGATTTAGAGGGACTGTCCCTGATTTGGCACAAAGTCCCTCTGTCCCTCTTTCCTCCTCATTTGTCCCTCATTTTGGACTGATCTATACAGTTGTTTATTAAATGCACTTTTTATCTTTCAAAAAATGTTTCTCATCGCTAAACTTTTCGTTCAGTTTCTAAATAGATGCATTTGTAAATTTCTAAAGTCAGTATAAAAAATAGTAGCGGTAAGAAAAAGCACTTGTGGGTTTAACTAATCTTTATTTTATAGAGTTCTCCTTTAAGGAGGTGTGGCAGAAGGGGTGTCCTATACCTACATACGTTTGCTAATAGGTGTCCCTCATTCCCATCTCAGAAAGTTGGGAGGTATGCTTAAACTGGTTCGATGGACAGATACTCTCATATCCGCTGTGAATCTTCCCAGCTCCTTCGGTGTTATCTTTAGTGTTTTTGTTGTATCTCTGTCCTTCTTGTCCATTCTGTGAGTTTTGGTGTGTGGCCTTCTTTTGTCAAGTTTGTAGTAATGCCATATTCTTTCTATTTTGTTATAGTGGATTTAATAATGCATTGTGGGATGTTCAAAGTTTAATTTTTTTATTTATTAATTTGTATTCATAATACTTATTTATCTATACCTTTTCACCACTTTGCCTCACATCTGTTTGGAGAACTCTTGGTCTTCGTGCTGTTTGCATACTCAGATACCTTTTAGAACAGGTGTATGGTATTTATTAGGGATGAGCTTCGAGTTCGAGTCGAACTCATGTTCGACTCGAACATTGGCTGTTCGCAAGTTCACCGAACAGCGAACAATTTGGGGTGTTCGCGGCAAATTCGAATGCCGCGGAACACCCTTTAAAAGTCTATGGGAGAAATCAAAAGTGCTAATTTTAAAGGCTAATATGCAAGTTATTGTCATAAAAAGTGTTTGGGGACCTGGGTCCTGCCCCAGGGGACATGGATCAATGCAAAAAAAAGTTTTAAAAACGGCCGTTTTTTCAGGAGCAGTGATTTTAATAATACTTAAAGTCAATCAATAAAAGTGTAATATCCCTTTAAATTTCGTACCTGGGGGGTGTCTATAGTATGCCTGTAAAGGGGCGCATGTTTCCTGTGTTTAGAACAGTCTGACAGCAAAATGACATTTTGAAGGAAAAAACTCATTTAAAACTACCCGCGGCTATTGCATTGCCGACAATACACATAGAAGTTCATTGATAAAAACGGCATGGGAATTCCCCAAAGGGGAACCCCGAACCAAAATTAAAAAAAAAAAATGACGTGGGGGTCCCCCTAAATTCCATACCAGGCCCTTCAGGTCTGGTATGGATATTAAGGGGAACCCCGGCCAAAATTTAAAAAAAAAAATGACGTGGGGTTCCCCCTAAATTCCATACCAGACCCTTCAGGTCTGGTATGGATTTTAAGGGGAACCCCGCGCCAAAAAAAAAAAAAAAAAACGGCGTGGGGTCCCCCCAAAAATCCATACCAGACCCTTATCCGAGCACGCAACCTGGCAGGCCGCAGGAAAAGAGGGGGGGACAAGAGTGCGGCCCCCCCTCCCTCCTGAACCGTACCAGGCCACATGCCCTCAACATTGGGAGGGTGCTTTGGGGTAGCCCCCCAAAACACCTTGTCCCCATGTTGATGAGGACAAGGGCCTCATCCCCACAACCCTGGCCGGTGGTTGTGGGGGTCTGCGGGCGGGGGGCTTATCGGAATCTGGAAGCCCCCTTTAACAAGGTGACCCCCAGATCCCGGCCCCCCCCCTGTGTGAAATGGTAAGGGGGTACATAAGTACCCCTACCATTTCACGAAAAAAGTGTCAAAAATGTTAAAAATGACAAGAGACAGTTTTTGACAATTCCTTTATTTAAATGCTTCTTCTTTCTTCTATCTTGCTTCATCTTCTGGTTCTTCTGGCTCTTCTGGTTCTTCTGGTTCTTCCTCCGGCGTTCTCGTCCAGCATCTCCTCCGCGGCGTCTTCTGTCTTCTTCTCCTCGGGCCGCTCCGCACCCATGGCATGGGGGGGAGGCTCCCGCTCTTCTCTTCTTCTCTTCTTTTCTTCTTTTCTTCTTTTCTTCTCTTCTTCTCTTCTTCCTATTCATTTTCTTCTCCGGGCCGCTCCGCAATCCATGCTGGCATGGAGGGAGGCTCCCGCTGTGTGACGGCGCTCCTCGTCTGACAGTTCTTAAATAACAGAGGGGGGCGGGGCCACCCGGTGACCCCGCCCCCCTCTGACGCACGGTGACTTGACGGGACTTCCCTGTGGCATTCCCCGTGACGTCACAGGGAAGTCCCGTCAAGTCACCGTGCGTCAGAGGGGGGCGGGGTCACCGGGTGGCCCCGCCCCCCTCTGTTATTTAAGAACTGTCAGACGAGGAGCGCCGTCACACAGCGGGAGCCTCCCTCCATGCCAGCATGGATTGCGGAGCGGCCCGGAGAAGAAAATGAAGAAGAAGAGAAGAAAAGAAGAAAAGAAGAAAAGAAGAAGAGAAGAAGAGAAGAAGAGAAGAGCGGGAGCCTCCCCCCCATGCCATGGGTGCGGAGCGGCCCGAGGAGAAGAAGACAGAAGACGCCGCGGAGGAGATGCTGGACGAGAACGCCGGAGGAAGAACCAGAAGAACCAGAAGAGCCAGAAGAACCAGAAGATGAAGCAAGATAGAAGAAAGAAGAAGCATTTAAATAAAGGAATTGTCAAAAACTGTCTCTTGTCATTTTTAACATTTTTGACACTTTTTTCGTGAAATGGTAGGGGTACTTATGTACCCCCTTACCATTTCACACAGGGGGGGGGCCGGGATCTGGGGGTCACCTTGTTAAAGGGGGCTTCCAGATTCCGATAAGCCCCCGCCCGCAGACCCCCACAACCACCGGCCAGGGTTGTGGGGATGAGGCCCTTGTCCTCATCAACATGGGGACAAGGTGTTTTGGGGGGCTACCCCAAAGCACCCTCCCAATGTTGAGGGCATGTGGCCTGGTACGGTTCAGGAGGGAGGGGGGGCCGCACTCTCGTCCCCCCCTCTTTTCCTGCGGCCTGCCAGGTTGCGTGCTCGGATAAGGGTCTGGTATGGATTTTTGGGGGGACCCCACGCCGTTTTTTTTTTTTTTTTTTGGCGCGGGGTTCCCCTTAAAATCCATACCAGACCTGAAGGGTCTGGTATGGAATTTAGGGGGAACCCCACGTCATTTTTTTTTTTAATTTTGGCTGGGGTTCCCCTTAATATCCATACCAGACCTGAAGGGCCTGGTATGGAATTTAGGGGGACCCCCACGTCATTTTTTTTTTTTAATTTTGGTTCGGGGTTCCCCTTTGGGGAATTCCCATGCCGTTTTTTATCAATGAACTTCTATGTGTATTGTCGGCAATGCAATAGCCGCGGGTAGTTTTAAATGAGTTTTTTCCTTCAAAATGTCATTTTGCTGTCAGACTGTTCTAAACACAGGAAACATGCGCCCCTTTACAGGCACACTATAGACACCCCCCAGGTACGAAATTTAAAGGGATATTACACTTTTATTGTTTGACTTTAAGCATTATTAAAATCACTGCTCCTGAAAAAACGGCCGTTTTTAAAACTTTTTTTTGCATTGATCCATGTCCCCTGGGGCAGGACCCAGGTCCCCAAACACTTTTTATGACAATAACTTGCATATAAGCCTTGAAAATTAGCACTTTTGATTATTCATGTTCGTGTCCCATAGACTTTAACGGTGTTCGCATGTTCGAACAAACTTTTTTCCTGTTCGCATGTTCTGGTGCAAACCGAACAGGGGGGTGTTCGGCTCATCCCTAGTATTTATACTGGCATCATGTGACAAATCACATGACATGTTGCATTCACACAGGTGGACCTAATGTAGTCATCCAATTATATTATCACTGATTACTATATTTGTGTCGCTGGTGATGTCAGTGGCAGTTAGTCAGTTTCCACCCAGTGTCACTTAGTGTCAGATTGTCCGCCACACTATCACAGTCCAATTATAAGTTGCTGATCACCACCATTATATTGCAACAAAAGGTAGGTAGTGCAATTTTAAATGCCACTCCAGTGATCACCCAAGTACACTTATGTAAGAAAAAATGTACAAATTCTTTATTTTAAACAATAAAATATTTAAAAACATTTATCAAATTGTCATGGCTTGCATACTAATACCAGCAAAACCTTATCCATTACAAACATGTATGGCTGTTTTTTGAGATGTGGAACTAGGGTAAATGTGTTTCGTAAAAATGACCACTTCTTCAGGACCTCTTAAATGTACATGATCACAAAAGTAGATTCAAAGAACAAAATATAAATTTGAGTATAATTTGCCGAACATCAAAAAACAATTACATGTATTTATAATAATCATTAGATCAGGGAAAGAAACAAAATATCTATCCCCAAGAAGAGACTGAGAGTCGGGGAGGGGAAGAGACAAAACAATATATCTAAATATGATACGTTTTTCCGGAAGATTTCAGTTTATATATTTTTCATGCATCTTTTAACTAGACCACACAGTATACAGAGATGTACTGGTGGAATATCCAGTGAGGTATAGTCACGCCGCCCATGGGAGATAGGTCATCCCCAGAGTAGCGCTCTACAGGAAATGTGAAAAAATAATAAGGAGCAAATGATAGTAGCTGGCTGAAAAAGTGAACAATTATGTGAATATATTAGAGGGTGTCCCCAATATGTGAATGTAAAAAAAAAAGTTACCAGATGCATGTAAAATATATAAAGTGAAATCCTACGGAAAAAGGTATCATATTTAGATATATCTTTTTTTTCTCTTCCCCTTCCCTGCTCTCAGTCTCTCCTTGGGGATAGGTATTTTGTTTCTTTTCCTGATCTAGTGATTATTATAAATACATGTAATTGTTTATTGATGTTCTGCAAATTATACTCATATTTATATTTTGTTCTTAGAATCTACTTTTGTGATCATAAATCGTATATTTAAGAGGTCCTGAGGAAGCGATCATTTCCGTGAAACACGTTTACCCTAGTTCCTCATCTCGACAAACAGCCATACAATTTGATGTACTTGTGTGATCACTGGAGAGGGGTATTTAGAATCCCACTACCTACTTTTTGTTGCAATAAATTTACTATAAGGATGGCGCCCTCCACTGGCACATTTTTCTAGTTGATCTCCTCCCCTATATATACCCAACAAACGCAAAGACACTTTTTTATCACCACCATTAGTAGTATAAAAAAAATTCCAGTATATATACCATAGTTTGTAGACACTATAACTTTCACGCAGACAAAGTTTGGTCTTTTTTCATTTATATAATATAACAATGAAAACCCCAGTGGTGATCAAATACAACTAAAAGAAAAGTTTGTGTGAAAAAAAAATTGACAAAAATTTTGTTTGGGTACAGCGTTGCATGACTGTGCAATTACCAGTTAAATTAGCACAGGGCTAAACAGCAAAAAGTGGCCTGGTCATGGAGGGGTTAAAACCTTCCAGAGCTGAAGTGGTTAAATAGTGTTTCTCAACCCTCTTTAGTCAACTAAACTTAACAAAATGAATTGTTTTATATAATGCAGCAACATCCACACCCGTAGGACTAGTATTCCATTGTTTCTCTTCTCCCTTTGTTTCTCTCCCTCACTCAGCTAATGTGACCCCAGTGCTGACAATGCTGGGCAGGGGAGGGGCAAACAATGATGCTGTGCAGATGCCCAAAGTCTACTATCAAAAGATTATGTAATTGGTTGTTAGGACAGCAGCAGCTGGAAGGTTGTAGTGGTGCACAATGAAAACCTATAGCTTTGTGTAGGTAAAAGGCAGGCTTTGTCTACTCACTGGCTTATATACAATATTATAGCAAGTTTTAGAAATTTTGCTAAGGCACCCCTAAAGAAACATGAAGTCACCCCAGGGTGAAAAAGACTGGTTTAAGGCACATTTGAATGAGTCACTTGGAACACACATTATAAAAATGCGCGTTAAATGTTTCTGTAAAATTCTTCGCTTGTGTGTGAACTTAGCCTAATGCCCCGTACACACGATCGGATTTTCCAATGGAAAATGTGTGATAGGACTTTGTTGTCGGAAATTCCGACCGTGTGTGGGCTCCATCACACATTTTCCATCGGATTTTCCGACACACAAAGTTTGAGAGCAGGCTATAAAATTTTCCGACAACAAAATCCGTTGTCGGAAATTCCGATCGTGTGTACACAAATCCGACGGACAAAGTGCCACGCATGCTCAGAATAAATAAAGAGATGAAAGCTATTGGCCACTGCCCCGTTTATAGTCCTGACGTACGTGTTTTACGTCACCGCGTTTAGAACAATCGGATTTTCCGACAACTTTGTGTGACCGTGTGTATGCAAGACAAGTTTGAGCCAACATCCGTCAGAAAAAATCCTAGGATTTTGTTGTCGGAATGTCCGAACAAAGTCCGACCGTGTGTACGGGGCATTACAGTTGTTTATATGTTCTTGCAAGCATTCTTGTTCAAGGAACTGGAATTATCCCAGCAAACCATCTTGGTTATGATCAACAAATATATTACTTTAATAGGTAATGTACCAATGAACTGGAAACTGTGACATCTTATTATTATTGTGCATGTTATATTTCACTCTCAATTATTTTTGAGAGAGTAAACAAGTTATTTTTGAGAGTCTAGAATGATTACCAGGTTGATTCGTCATTTGTTCTAATTGCTTGAAAGCAGACAACACTAGGAGTACTATATACTTTATGCACTTTTGACAGCACTGCACTGCTCAAGGTTAGCCAAACAACACGCTAAACAACATGTGTCATTAGGCGTAAAGCTAGGCACAATAACTTAGTGTCTTTATTCAAATAACTTAGTGTCTTTTTCAAAACAGTTTGCATGATCAGGGCTTTTATTCTCTCTGCATGCACGCTATACATTATTGCAGTGCCAATTGATTTGGAATATTTTTAGATTGCTAATTAAAAGACACACAATTTCCACAATGTTGTAGCATGTATTTTGTTGTTTTGCATACTGTTTATCAGCAAATTTTGTGCCTACCTTTGGTGAAGAAGAGGTGTTCCTTAGAAACTGTACTCAGAAGCTCATGTAATACACTGCCCCTATATAACAGCTGCTCATATATATATAAAAAACTGAGTCTCATATAACTGGGCTTCATGCAGTTTGGAAATGGGTAATTCAATAAAACAAGGCTTCAGTGGCTCATTCATATGTGCAGCAGCCTGCGGTGGATCGTTTTTTAGAAGCATTTGACAGGCAGTGAGGAGGCAATATATCGACTCTTCGCTGCCTGTTCTACCCTAAAAATGCTGACTCACTGCCCTGCAACTGCATGCATCGCAAGTGTTCGGCAACAGTACCAAATCCTGAATTCTACAAGAGATTTTATTTTTGCCATGGTGTATGTATGCACAGCCCTGAATGGCTTCATACTCTTGTACAGGTGGGTGATCAGAGAATTGTAAAACCACAGTTCAACTGGCTGATTTTACCACCTTCTGGCCATTCATGTGAATGAGCCCTAAATGAACTGTCATCGATTTAAGTGTTTATATTTTGATAGATGTAAATGTATGCAAGAAATACTGTATAATACCATATAACAAGGCTCAACATTTTAAGCCCTGAGCTACTAGCCAGGGCTCAAGGGTTACTCGCCACCAATTGCCCCACCCAACCCCTACCTTGCCTGGCCCTAACTTTGCCGCTAAACATGCCCTCATAAATTATCTCATGAAATGACACTTAAATGTTTTATGCAGAATTAAGTTACAAAAATAAATATGAACAACAACTTTATCAGTGCTGTCTCACTAGTGCCCATCAATGCAGCCTCACCAGTGCCCACCAACACAGCCTCACCTGTGCCCATCAATGCAGCCTCAGCCGTGCCCATCAATGCAGTGTGGCCAGTGCCCATCAATGCAGCATGGCCAGTGCCTATCAATGCAGCGTGACCAGTGCTCATCAATGCAGCCTCACCTGTGCCCATCAATGCAACGTGACCAGTGCGCACCAATGCAGCCTCACCAGTGCCCATCAATTCAGTGTGACCAGTGCCCATCCATGCAGCCTGACCAGTGCCCACCAATGCAGCCTCACCTGTGTGAATCACTGCAGTGTAACCAGTGCCCACCAATGCAACCTTGTCTGTGCCCATCATTGCAGAGTGACTAGTGCCCACCAGTGTGGCCTCACCTGTGCCCATCATTGCAGCGTGACCAGTCCCCACCAATGCAGCCTCGCCTGCGCCCATCATTGCAGCATGACCAGTGCCCACCAAAGCAGCCTCACCTGTGCCCATCATTGCAGCCTGACCAGTGCCCATCATTGCAGAATAACCAGTGCCCACCAATGCAGCCTCACCTGTTCCTATCATTGCAGAATGACCAGTGCCCACCAATGCAGCCTCACCTGTGCCAATCATTGCAGCCTGACCAGTGCCCATCATTGCAGCATGACCAGTGCCCACCAATCCAGCCTCGCCCCTGCCCATCATTGCAGCGTGACCTGTGCCCACCAATGCAGCCTAGCCTGTGCCCATCATTGCAGCGTGAGCAGTGCCCACCAATGCAGCCTCGCTTGTGCCCAGCATTGCAGCATGACCATTGCAGAGGAAGAGAGAGGGCGGCCGGAACATCAGAGTGGGGATTCCCCGCTGTAATAGTTTTCATTTGAATTGCCATCCACTCGCGGTCACACACAGTCCTGCCTCCTCACCCGGTGCCTGTGACAGACAGAACGCTAGTCCAATGCGGGGACATGTTCTGTCTGTCATAAGCGATGGGCCAAATGAAAGCTGTTACAGTGGGCAAACCCCATTCTGTGATGATGCGGTCATCTTGCCTCTTCCTCCCCTCTCTCTTCCCCAGAGCGATAGCTGGGAGAACGGCTCCCATTCAACCCCGCCTGCTCGCCCCCCCCTCTCCAAGACTCGCCACTCCACTCGCAAAATGTTAGTAGGTGAGTGGATTTGAGGGCTGCCATATAATATGTAATAGCTTTTTGGTTCAGAAGAATTTGGCTCCCATTGATCTTAATTAGGTTCAGGTTCAACATCTGAACTTCTTTGAAGTTCTGTGAACCCCTGCCAAACTGAACACAGGGCAGTTCGGCTCATCACACTTTCAAATAATTATCTTAGGTTTGATGGTGACTATTGATTAATGAAGATGTGTCAGGAGGTCGAGAAGTCAGTTATCCCGCTTGAACTCAATGTTTTAGAGTATGCATCTAAATAACATCCTAAACTTCATTATGTGATGTTTTGATCACACTACACAATATAGGGTGTCTCAAGTGGTGCAAAGGAAATACCATGATATCCAATGTACTGTATGTAAGACTACAGAAAAACATGAAGACATTCTAGCAAAGATGAGCAGAAACTTTGTCTATGCTACAAGAGATAGACATAATAGTCTTTAGAGTATTTGAAGACTGGGGCTATCCTTCAGGAGACAGTCACAATGTTTAAGACATGTTAAATTAGACTGCTGGAGAGAACTGTAATCACAATCCCTTTATAACTAATGCACCCACATTTACAGAAATTATATTCTGCAAGAGCCACTAAAAAGAGAAAAATAGAGAAACTCAAAGAACAAAAGGAAAATGAGTAGCACAGAAGGGACATGGAAGTGTAGCCATGCCCCCGTAGGAGTTGCTGAATGTAGTGATTCACCTGTCACCCCACCCAAGTTTTTTCTTCCTCAACTGGTGGTGGAATATAGCACAGTTCCCCAGCTTGATAAATCGTGGTTGCTAAGGGTAAAAGCTGGCAGGTTGCCGAAACAGGTGATCCCTGATGACGCCCCAAATGTAGCCATGCCCCCGTTGGGGTTGCTGAATGTAGTGGTTCACCTGTCACCCTGCCCAGCCAGACATCCATTTTCAGTCACTCAGAGACATAGAACAGTCCATAGCTTTGTTTTGTTATTTTATTTGAGGGGATTAAACTTGGACAGGAAATTGCTTTGGACTTCTATATACACTCCAGTATATACACTGCAATCTACTCTCCAGCAATTCACTTGCCAAAGACTGTTACTCCACCAGCACTTCCCTTGTTGCAGACTGTTACTCCTCCGAACTAGCTAGCACCGCATGGGTAGGCCTGACACTGCTTCAGCCAGGCCTCAATGAACTGCCTTTTGCAGGCAGGGACCTCGGGCCCCTGTGGTGTAGAAATAGTTCAGATGTTAGTTATCCTCTATTCAGCTACCACTCCCAGACCTCTCTCCATTGTCCTTCTCACAGTCCTCTCTTCTGGTTCTGTACCCATCTCAAACTGCAATCACCCAGTTCTCTCAGGCATGCCTCCCCAGTCCTCCTGACTGTGCTCACTTTCCAGCCCTCCCGGCTACGACCAGTAGTCCTCCCTGGAGACTCTTATAAGTGTTCTCTCCCACTGTCCTCTACTTGCTCTCTCATGTGTCTCTCCTTCTAGGATCTTGTCACTCCTCCTGGATGTACCCGAGCCCCAGCTCAGGGTAACAGCCCCCCCAAACTAGGGAACTCCCTGTGGGCCACGACAGCCTCCACAGTCTCTCACTACAGCTCTTCCACCCAACAAATCCTCCCCAGCTAGGCTGACCCCAGGTATTTAAGAAAACTCCTGCTCCCTGCCAATCCAGGTTGGGGATTGGTCATAGCTCCCTAAAACACCCCAGGCAGCCCCACCTCTCCTCTCCTCCTCACCTTCCAGATCTGTCTAGCAAGCTCTAGAAAGAAGAGGGAGGTGTCAGTGATGCTTCCTGTGAGTCACCAGCTGCTACCCTGAGCCACTCCCAGCCCAGAATGAAAACAAACAGGCCTAGCAATTAAATGCCTGCCTAAATGTATCTACTCTGCCAGAAAATCCTCACTCCCACACCTACCTAACTAGAGGGTGCTACATAAGGAAAAAAAGCAAGCCATTTAACTAACAAAAGCCTTTTTGATGAATATTTTCAATTTTTTCTATTTTTCTTCACTGCCCATGAGTAAGCAAGCTGTTACTTCCAGCATGGAGAAAATGTTTGTTCCTCACAGACCTCTTTCAGAGCGGTAATATTTTTCTCTCTAAGCAAGCATCTAGGCAGAGATGTCTCTGCTCACTAAGCATTTTTCACTGGATGATGGTGACCTGAGGGCTGCACAGTAAGTACCCAAGGCCATATGTCGCAATTTGGGCATGCTATTTGCAGCAGTTCAGGTAGACATGTAGTTGATATAGGTTGGGCAACAGTGATGTTGATAACTACAGTTTACACCAAAATGTCTTTAATAATGGGGCCATTGCATATAACCCCCCTTGTGTACTCTCTCATTTAAGTAAACTTGTTAGTTTAACTGCTTCAGCCCCGGAAAATTTTACCCCCATCCTAACCAGAGCACTTTTTGCGATTTGACACTGTGTTGATTTAACTGACAATTGCGTGGTCATGCGACGTTGCACCCAAACAAAACTGACGTCCTTTTTTTCCCAAAAAAAGAGCTTTCTTTTGGTGGTATTTGATCACCTCTGCGTTTTTTTTTTTTTTTTTGCACTATAAACAAAAAAATAGCGACAATTTTGAAAAAAAACGCAATATTTTTTAATTTTGCTATAATAAATATTCCCCAAAAATATATAAAAAAACAATTATTTTCCTCCGTTTAGGCCGATATATATTCTTCTACATATTAATCGCAATAAGCTTATATTGATTGGTTTGTGCAAAAGTGTGTCTACAAAATAGGGGATAGTTTTATGGCATTTTTATTATTAATTTTTTTTTTTTACTAGTAATGTCGGCGATCTGCAAATTTTATCTATGACATTAGAACTATGACATTATGGCAGACACATTGGACAATTTTGACACATTTTTGGGACCATTGGTATTTATACAGCGATCAGTGCTATAAAAATGCATTGATTACTGTAAAAATGTCACTGGCAGGGAAGGGGTTAACACTAGGGGGCGATCAAGGGGTTAATTGTGTTCCCTAGTGTGTGTTCTAACTGAAGGGGGGAGGGGACTGTGTAGGGGAGATGACAGATTGCTGTTCATATTCTGTATGAACAAACGATCTGTCTATTCTCCTCTCAGAGAACTGGAAACTGTGTTTACACACACAGATCCTGGTTCTCTGTATGTAAGCAGCGATTGCGGGAGCCTGGCAGTGATTGTGACCGCCCGGAACTTGCATCAGCTCCCAGGGGCGAGCAGCGGGCACACGCGCGCACCTAGGGGCCACAGGGGAAGCGACATTACATAACGTTGCTTCGCCCAGCCGTGCCATTCTGCCACAGTACAACTGCGGTGGCTTTTCAGCAAGTGGTTAACAAGCATTCTAAAGACTACATGCTTAAAAAAGGGCAATTTACAATGTCTATGTACAGAAACAAATGTGTCATGGTTTACAATTTAGACACACGCTACAAAATCCTGACAGAGTTGGGGAGGAATCCACTAATTTCTTTGTGACAGGTACAAGGTGCTTCAGCTTGTAGAAAAAGAAATTTCAACAGCTTTTTTTCTTTCTTGACAGGACAGCATGTCTTACCATACAGCAGCCTTAAAATAGATCTAAGCCCGTTCATTAAAATCTTATGTAAGCTTCAAAATGTTAAAACAATTTCAAAAGTTGTTTTCAATCCTTTTAAATATGCAGGTTTAGTTAAAAGAATACATGGTTATCCTGTAATGAAGGCCCTAGCTAAGGCTGTTTTAATGTAACCACTGTTTCCCAGTTGTGCCCCTGTTTTGTCCCCGTGTCACATGAACACCTACAGTAGTAAAGACTACAAGTGGCCATAAGGACAAAAAATGCTTAGGCATAGTCCACTATTATCATTACCTAGAAGTTAATAGCATTGATGTACAGCTATCCATTTGGTGAGTGTATGTAGACAGGATGTGACTAAAAGAGGCTGGAGGAGACCAGCAGCACTAATATGCAAAAAGATTGAAAAAAAGTTATTAAAATGTTTACAATTAAAATTTTCTAATACACAGTGCTTTAGCAAAGCAAAATGTCATCCATTTAGATATTAGATTTACTTTCAAAGGTCAAAATAGACCTTTCAGTAAATTTACATTTCTGATGTTACAATATACAAAAACAGTATAATTTTCAAAAAAGCTCTACATTTTATCATTTTTCCTTAGTTGCATCTCCCTTAGTGAGTTCAATGAACATTATAACTTTGTAGCAAATCACAAAGTGAGAGGCTGCAGCAAGGATCAGGCATTTCTAAACACAGAATCTGCACACCCCCCCATGATTTACTGTATATGATTATTTAATCTCTAAACTTACATCTCAGTTCAGGAAGTCAATTCTGACCTTGGATCCAGTATGGATTTTAAGGGGGAACCCAATGCCAAAAACAAGAAAAAAAGGGATCCCCCAAAAATTCATAACAGACCTTCATCTGAGTATGTAGCCTGGCTGGCCAGGAAAGGGGGAGGACAAGCATGGACTCCCCCTCTTTTACAATACCAGGCCATATGCCTTCAACATGGAGGGTTAGGGTGACCCCCAGGTAAAGAACCTAATTCCAATGTTGAAGGGAATAAGGGCTTCTTCTCCATAGCCCTGTCCTGGTGGTTGCAGGGGGCTGTGGGTGGGGGATGTATCAGGATCTGAAAGTCCCTTTTTAAAATAAGGGAACGCCAAGATACCAGCCCCGATGTGCAAGACTAAGGGGTACAAAAAAGTGTAACTAGTAAATAAAGACACATCATTTTTTGACAAGCCCTTTATTAAAAACATTAAAACAAATTGGCCTGCAGCAAGAAAAAATCCCACTAAATTAGATATGTATATGATCGTATTTACTCAATAATGTCATGATGATCCCTGTGACATAATTGACCAAAGAGGGACCAAAGAGTCTCCAACTTGAATGACTCTACATAAATGTGCCTGTTTAACTTCTGCAGGTCTAGTACTGGTCTGTGATTGCCATTTTTTTCTCATGAGGAATAGTATTAAAGTGGAACTTTACTCATGACAACTTAATAAAAGGAACATACATTTCACATTAATAATTATACTACCAATATTGGTGTGTGTTGCAAATTGCCCCTAGCATTATAACTGTTCCTTCTTGTGGGAGGCTGCCATTTTGTTGAAACCCAGAGCAGCATAAATCTTTAGACTGTCAGCAGATTGGCCTCTACATTTTTGGTACAGTGCTGAAAAATAGAGAGCAACTGAGCATGTGCAGAGCTAGGTGAGACAATGTATTACTAGCATTTAAATAGTTTAGGCAGGTTTAACTTAATGTTTTGCATAGCTATACCTGCAAAAGGGGCCAGCCTTAAGTGATCTAGAAAGACTTAATTTGCTGATTAAAGTTCCACTTTAAGTAAAAGCCCTTGCCCCCCTAGGCCTCATGACCTAGAAGGATGGGACCTTTTGGCAAAAAGTTTTGAATGTATTGAAAGATATTTTGTTTTTCTTCTTTAGCGGTTAGGCTATTTCTGTTGGTACAAAATGATTTAGGTATTCTTCTAAACTTCCTTTGTTGACCCTCTTATTTTGTTGAATTCAGTCCTGTATCTTCTCCATTCAGACACAGGTGAAGTGCCCTAATATGGTTCTCAATTGATTCTTACAAATCGCCTGGACTGATGCACTTTCAAAAGAACTTCTAATCTGAAGGTGAGGCCATCTTATATTTCAGTACTTTTAGTAGACTTGATTGGGTACTTTTCAAGTTACATCTGTAATCCCTTCCTGGCTTGATTGCCCTTGCATCTTTTAACTTCTCCAAGTTTGGTTTTCTGTCGGAGGCTTATACTTGGTGTCTGGCCTCCTGATGGTTTAGGATTAGCCACAAGTAGCTACCTGTTACTTTGTAAATGGCCACATCTAGCTTGCTGCCAAAAAAATTGGAGCCACCATAGATAATCTTGCACCAGTTAGTCTTTAATACTGGATTCGTCAAGCAAAGCTTTAGCCAAAGGGCCCTTCTGGAAGTGAATGTTGATAACATGGCTTTAGTTGTGCACCTAATAAAGCTGAATAAGGCTTCAGTGACAAAATTTCCTGCCAGCTTCAACTCGTGTAAGCCTTGAATAATTCTGTCACAATCAACATTTTTCAGGAGTGCCTTTTCAATGTTCTCCATCCAAATGGAAATCAAGCTAGATAGTGATCTGATACGAGGGCTATGGCTGGTCTCCCTCCAAGGCTTCATGAAATGTTCTTGTGTTCTCCATAGGAAGTTCAACGTGTCTTGCGTGTCTAATCAGGGAGGTGTCAAATAGGGTTATTATGTGAGCAGGCCTGATTTCAACTGCTTCAGGGGATAAAACTAATTTAACCATTGATTAATGCCTAGCTTTTTTCTGTCTACTGCCGCTCATCGGAGGTTCATTCTTCTATGTAAGGAAAAGTTGTTTGTTTCCTCTTTAAATCTAGACAGTACTTCTTTCCTTTGGATGAGTCTTTTAACCTCCTCCCAGCCAATAGCCTCTCCTTCTTTCATGAATGGTACCTTCTGTACAAAATCAAAACTTGAAGGAATTCCTTCTTCAGAGTCAGATTCAGAATGTGACCTGTTTCTTTGACCAGTGACTGCCTTTGTAGGAATGTTCTTGCTTATTCCCCACAGACTCCAGAGTAATTTCTGTGTGGTTGTCTGTGGCATGTAAATAAAGAGGAGCTGTGATGCCATTAGAATGAACTTGAGCAAGTTTTATGTGAATGGTAATGGCGCAAGGAGGATCTGTGCCATCCCCTGGTATGTTTGCTGTGGTGGTCATCGGGGCAGTCTTCCTACCTTATAGCAATAGGTACGTCTGTTTAACCAGCTCTTTAAATGGTAGGATAGCAGAAAGGCACTGCAGAAAAGCCAGGCCAAATGTAAAGAAGTCAGTCATATAGAAACAGCAGACTTCCATAACAAAAGCAGAGAGGGACCAAGTATAGTGACCTTATCAGAAACTAGACATGTAGAGTTAGCAGCAAGTGTAAGCAGCTGTGGGAGAGGCCAGAAATCACTAGCTGCAGAAGGTTCCCATTCATTCCACCACCATGCCACTTTGAAAAGAAAACTTTAATAACTTTCAAAATAAAACACAATTATTAGTAATTGTTAAATATAATCGGACTCAAAAGATTTTGTTGGTTGAGAGTCAGTCAGAAACAATTGGGGTCAGAAATAATTCTATACTTTGTCTATATGTATATAATTGGACATATGAGTTCTATTATATTATAGATGTATATGTAATACCAAAAGTATTCATGTCAGAAAAGATATATATAGGTTTCTCATATGTTCCCTCATATATATGTAGATATAGTGTATAGGATTCTTTCTGACCCCAATTTTTTCTGACTGACTCTCAATATGATAAATCTTCTGAGTCCGATGATATACATTTGCTAATAACTGTGTCATTATCATTCATATGTACTTTTTTTTTATTAAGGAACTTTAGATGGCAACAAGAATAAGTGAACATGTACAGATAGTTTATGTTTTACTTTAACTTTATCCTATATGATAGATGGATTCAGTAAATGTTGTAGTTTATTGCATGTGGGTGGCCGGAGCAACCGTTTTTGTTTGGGATTCTACTGGGTGCTCCCAAACTCACTATACTGTTGTATTATTATCTTTTATTTCTTATATGTTTAACTCTAAATTCTAATATATGAATTTTGTATAGCTATTATGTTATTTTATGTCTGTCCAGGTTCTGTTGGGCTTTATTGTCCCACGGCGACTCCACTATAAAATTGTGCCCTCTTCCTGGTTGGGCTTCGGTTTGACAAAGGAGCACATGCTCCTTTATCAAACCGAAACTGAAATGCGTTAGTGACCCCCACTGTGTGAGCTCATTTCACCTAGGGTGCGTTCCACAGTGGTTCCAGAAGCACAGGAGCCATCTTACTTGACATCCAGTCCTAATACTGCGGGACAACGCGGACTTCACATGGATCTAGCCGGGTGATGGATGTTTATTTCACTAAGTGGTTCTGATTTGAGATGAGCTTGTTTTTTATTCATACTTGACAGTGTTTTTAATCTTTTAAATTCTTGAATAAAAAAGGCATGCTGCATCTTTTCAATGATGTCATTGTGCATGTGCACCGTTAGCGCATGCGTAGATGTGCCTGGGATATGGGGAACCCTCTTTGAGAAAGGCATTACTGCTTTAGCACAGGAAGCTTTACCCACAGAGGGAGGAGACAACATGATAGTAATATGGAAGCCTAGTAAACCCCAAACCAAAAATGTAATATATTTCAGCTTACCAATCAATAGATGTGGTGGCTGTATTAGTTTTCCTTTTTTTAGGCTTTTTTTACCTCTGTTTTCCCCTGGTGATCTGGCCAGTAATATACCTCTTAGACGAGAGTGCCCCCTATGCTCTTTCATCCAGTGTGGGGGCACTCTAGTCTAAGAGGTAAGGGAGTGTTAGATGTACTAGCAGATTTACAGTAGATATACTAAAAAATTGAAGTCAAACTCCAGCTCACACTTTATAAGCAGTGGCAGGAACAGTTTTTCTTTTACTTTTGGGATAAAGTTTTTTAGATAAATAAATAAAATCTGATCATTGAAAGCAACCCTGTCAGTTGAGACTTTGTGAACTGCAAGAAAAGTTTACTTTTTAGTTTTTTACCACTTTAAAGTTTATTTAAAGCTTATATTAGACAGAATGCCCTGCAGACATTCACAATGGGGCTCCCCTAAAAAAGCTCATTTGGAGGCTGTGCAAAAGAGACATCCACCCAGATGCAGTAAGGATTTTGTTTGCTGATCCTATGGTAAGTACAAAAAAGAGAATGCTGTTAGCCTTGAACTTCTAGATAGCTGTTCCTATGGGGTTGAAGGGATAAAACCACACCTTTCATAAGTTGTCATGATGCACCAGAAAAAAAAAAAAAAAATTTTAGGTGAGTCCTTTGATCTCTAAAGCCGCGTACACACGAGTGGAATTTCCGACAGAAAAAGTCAGACGGAAGCTTTTCATCATATATTCCGATCGTGTGTATGCCTCATCTGACTTTTTTCTTCGAAAATTCTGATGGACCTAGAAATAGAACATGTTCTAAATATTTCCGATGGAACCAATTCCTAACGGGAAAACCGCTCGTCTGTATGCTGTTCTGATGGACCAAAAACGACGCATGCTCTGAAGCAAGTACGAGATGGAAACTATTGGCTACTGGCTATTGAACTTCCTTTTTCTAGTACCGTTGTACGTGTTGTATGTCACGGCGTTCTTGATGGTCGGACTTTGGTGTGATCGTGTGTATGCAAGACAGTTTCAGTGGAATTTCGTTGAAACTCCGTTGGAAAAACCTTCAGAGTTTATTCCGACGAGAAAACCGGTCGTGTGTACACGGCATAAAATGTGATCCTCAGTATCCTCAGTAATAAGCCCAATGAATAAATTCACTGGAATACTATTGATCTCAGATTTGCTGACAATACAAACGTTGATTTATAAAGCTGCAGGAAAATAAAAGCATGGTTTTAGAATAGCATTAATCCATTAAGAATGATCAGACCCTAAAAAAATCAGCTTTTTCCTAAATCTGACTATGCTCTGTTTATCAGGTTAGTTTCCAGCAGAGCAGTACAAGGAGTGTTGGATTAGTTTACTTATTAAGCCGAGATCAAAGAATGTTATACCATGTCCACACAAGGTGCTTACAGATGGTATTTGTCTGCTACAATTTCTTTCTATTAAAAAAAGATCAGCTTATTACACAGTAAGCATAGAATCTTGTGTGACAATCAAACTTTGCATATTCCTACATTTATTTATACTAACCAATCAACTTTGCAAAAAGTTGTCAAATGCGACATGGTCCGCAAGCATTGATACCCATTAAAGTATTACTAAAACCAGGAGCCTGCATTCACTCTATCTGGTCTCCCACAGTACACAGAATATGGAAATGCAATTAAATATAAATTGCTAAATACCTTTTCTCATCAGCAGTATATAGCAGTCCTATGACTTCTATCAGTGTCTGGCCAAGCACTGGTGCAAGCTTGTAGAAGGAGTTTTCATTCTTCTCTGACTATCATATGAGGCTGCATGACTCCTTACCCTCTGTCTGAACAGTGATGATTGGCCCTGTGCTGATCCCATGCACCTTCCAAAAAAAAAAAAAAAAAAACACTTCTCTAACAATACACACCAAACTAAGCATGTGCAAAGTGCCCCCAAGGCTCTGTAATGTGCACAAAGTTCCACGCATGCTCGGAATCAAGCAGAGAAGCTGCACTTGCTATTGAACTTCATTTTTCTCGGCTCATCATATGTGTTGTACGTCACCGCGTTCTTGACTTTCGGACTTTCCGACAAGATTTGTGTGACCGTGTGTATGCAAGACAAGTTTGAGCCAACATCCGTTGGAAAAAATGCATGGATTTTGTTGTCAGAAAATCCTATTGTGTGTACAGGGCATTAGTGTTATATCGACACTCCTCTAATATGGTATTCTTAGATAAATGTTAAAGAAAGAAAAAGCGTTGACAAAATTACTAGGTCAGAGACTTTACATTTGAATTCATAGAACAAAGTTGAGGTAAAGGAAGTATTTTTGCTTGTTGTAATGATTTCTGATATGATAGGGATGTCTTATTTCCTATGATCTCCTTGATTCCCCCCACCCAGTGAATGTTAAAGGGGTGAACATTTATGGTACTAATGATTTTATTACAAACATCTCTTGGACCTCACTGACATTATGTATGTAAGCATTATCCAAAATGTTGTACATGTGTGTTGATATTTTGAATTTTAAGGCCCCTTTCATACGGACGGCTGTTCTGCCGCTGTTAAAAGCATGTTTTATTATTTTGAAATTTCAGATTCCAGGCACAGCAATCACTTGCAGTTATACATTGCGATTAGCTGCGTTTACATGCATTTTACATGCGGCTGCGTTTAGCTGTGGTTGAACATTCTTGTCATTCCCATAGCAACTATTTTTTTTTGGTCCCTTGACTACCATTTTGCATTTCGGTCCACTGCATTTCAAACCAGCCATTTTCTGTGTCTTTCTTATCTTTGTTCAGTGCCTATGTCTTTGTTAAGTGAAAGGACATCTACCTGTGATCATTGAATATGGATTCTCATGTAAGAAATCTGATTGCAATGCTCATTTTGCTGCTTATGAGGATGAAAAGGAGGGGACAGATGGATCTAATTCAGTGGAGGAGACGTTGTCTTTACTGGGTGCATCCCTTGACCTCCCAGCGTCTATCTATTGGCTACTATGCCCTCATGTTTGGAGAACTGCGGAATCACCAGGAAAAGTTCTACAATTTTAATAGACCTTGTAAAAGGACGTCTGAGCCGAAGCCATACCAACATGAGACGAAGAATTAATGCGGAAGAACGGCTGCTAGTGACTTAAAGGTACTGTAAGTTTTCCATGTGGGGAACAGATGCTTAAAAATAAAGTTCATGTGCATGCAGGTGTCTCAATACTATTGACAATATAGTGTGTATATATATATATATATATATATATATATATATATATATATATATAATATATCACAGCAGAGATATTTCAGGCATCATTGCCCTTACTCAAGATATATGTAATTGATGGCATTCATTTTCAGCCCACCAAGAGAAGTTCTCATGCCATGCAGTTTCTTTCTGTTCCTTACCTTGTATTTCTGGGTATCTCATAAGTGCGAGAAGGCCAAAACTTAGGGTGGTGCTTACAGTTTCTGTCCCAACAAAGAACATATTCAATATGGTCATTGTAATGTTTTCCTTATTAAAATTATAAAAATTGTGAGTGTCCTTTTCCTGAAGATATCAAAACATCATAGTATTTAAGCAGATTTATTTTCTATTATAACTATGTAAGTGGTGCTTCAAACACAAAAGCAGAAATTATCATTACATGTTATGTTATCTAAGGTACCTCCACATGATATTTTAATTGCCTGTTCTTAAGCGGATTTCCACCCAGAAGTGGAACTTCTGCTGATCGGATTGCTCCCCTCCTTCTGGTGCCACATTTGGCACATTTCAGGGGGGAGCAGATACCTGTCAAATCCAGGTATCTGCTCCCACTACCGGGGAAAGATCGTCGCAATCTTGTGCGGTGAACTACGCAATGTCCGCCCCTCCTCCTCCCCCCTGCTGCCTTCTGGGAGACACACAGGTCCCAGAAGACAGCAGGTACCATTCAGAATGCGCAGTGCAGTAGGAAACAGGCTTTGAAGCCGCAAGGTAAGTGTCCTTATATTAAAAGTCAGCCGCTACAGTCTTTGTAGCTGTTGACTTTTATATTTTTTTCCCAGGCGGAACTCCACTTTAACTCTCTAAAATATGTGTAATTATTTTTATTACTTTCTTAATTCTTTCTGAATTGTTCACAATTTTGTATTGCAGATACCTTGCCACTGGTGCCAGTTTCACCTCCCTTCACCATTAATTTTTAATGGGAATCTCAACTGTGTCAACAATTGTGATGAAACACTTGTCTCATCCTGTGGAAAGAACTAAAAAACTCAGTAATGCCAGAACCAACATCCAGTCTGTGGGAAGAAATAGTTGATGAGTTCTGGGAGAAAACTAACCTCCCAAATTGCATTGGGGCATTATATGGTAAACATATTCATCTCATCAAACCACCTAAATCTGGTTCCCTCTTCTTCAACTACAAAAAATATTTTTCAATTGTTCTGCTGGGACTCAGTGATCCCAATGTGAAATTTAAAGCTGTGGATGTTGGGGCCTATGGAAGTTTGGGAGATTCGAGAATATTTTGTAATTCTGTGATGGGTCAGCGTTTCCAATATGGGGAATTTGATGTGCCACAATCAAGGCCTCTGCCTGGTGCTGCTGGGTCGGATCTGCCTTTAGTAGTTCTAGCAGATGAGGCATTTGTTTTATCCACCTATCCTCCTCAGGCCCTACACAAAGCATGTTCTCAATCCCAGGAAATGCATTTTTAATTATCGACTGAATAGAGCTCGCCGAATGGTGGAGTGTGCTTTTGGAATCTGTACAGCAAAATGGCGTGTTTTATTAACATCAATGCACCTGGAAGTTGATCATGTAGTAAAGGTAGTTTTGGCATGTTCTGCTTTACATAACTTTTAAGGATAAAGGAGAATGTGTGCAGTGAATCTCCGGACTTGTTTTCAAATGAACCCTGAGGTCATGTGACTGGCACTCTTCCCAGTAATCAAGCACTCCAAATACGTGAACATTTTGCAAACTACTTCCTTTCTGATGATGGACAGGTTCCATGGCAAAATAACTTTATCTAATCTTTTAGTAGTTTGTTCATGTTGTAAACTTGTAATTACCACTGTTGCATCATTTAATACTTTTAAACCTGCTTACTTTTTTGTTACATCTCTATTATTAATATAACAGTTTACATTTTTGGATGACATAAAAAAGTCAACACCTTTGTCCAATTAGATTTGATTTATTTTTATGTTTGCTATGTAAAGTAACAAAAGTTAGAAAAAAAAAAAGAAACCATATGAAACCTTGATGCTTACAAGGAAAAAAAAAACAATTTTTTTATTCCTTTGCAATGTTGAGAAGCTTTTTATTTTCAAGTATACAACACTATGTTTGACTCAATATTGCAGGTGTGATAACATAAGTCACAATTAAATCCCTTATATAAACCTCAAAAAATTAAAGTATTCCTCTGTCATGTGATCTAACAAAACCATTTTTTGACAAAACATGTGGGCACTGTGAGTGCAGTAAACAGCATTGGAGAGATAATTGCTATAAACACCAACAAAATGTATGCATGCATGGCTTGTTCAAAACAGGGGTGCAGGTAGTAACATCAGCCACCCACCTTGGAATCGTATCTAAGTGATCTTTACAACTTTACTACTAACCGCTGTGTAATACTGCGTATACTGGACGGTACATACTGGTCTTACAGTGTCCAAATGTATTGCTTTAATAAGGAAACAATTTTAAACCGCTTGGATTCTTTAATGCACAAACTTCAAAGTGTGTCCAACATCCTGCAGAGAGATGCTCCCATCGAAGAAGTGTCATAAAATTGCGTGTTGTGATTTTGTGTTGGGAACCTCACCTTCATCTCCTCTACTTCACTTCCCCAAAAATCTGGATTTGGCCTTGCAAGATTTAACAGGATTTGTGAAAAGTATACTGTAAGGCCTCTTTCACACGGGGCTATCTTTATACGGACTTCGCTTGCTCAGCGGGGATCACACCATTAAATGGTCCGTCCGTGTGAAAGGGGCCTTATTCATCTTAGCTGGACACATTCTGGTTTTGCAGGCTGTGTGCAGGCAACATAACTGGGAGCATAGCACACAAAGGTGGGGTTAAAAAGATAACATTGGAGCAGTTTGGCTATGCCATGCCGAAATCCTTTTTTTAGCGGGATGACATACATACAGGTAACAATCAGCAGGAAGTTGGATATACCTGATTACAGCAAAGATATCAGTAACATTATACCACAACATAAAAATAAAAAAGGCATATAAATAACAAATTAGAGGAATTAAACAAAACTACAATTTTTCATAAACTGGGTAAAGGGAATGCAGGGAAGGATGACTTGGTTCACTGCCAACATCTATGGGTAATCCAGATTGGGAAGATGAGGGTGAATGAACCGGGTGTGGCTGTGCATGCATCCTTTGAAAACCATGATGAGATGGCAAAGGTGTGTACATTGGTGGGGATCCTGAGTATGGGTTCATGGCAGGTGTAGTGTCATGGTACTGATGACTAGGGATGAGCCGAACACCCCCAGGTTCGATTCGCACCAGAACCTGCGAACGGACTGAAAATTCGCACAAACGTTAGAACCCCATTGACATCTATGGGACTCGAACGTTTGGAATCAAAAGTGCTCATTTTAAAGGCTAATTTGTATGGTATTGTCCTAAAAAGGGTTTGGGGACCCGGGTCCTGCCCCAGTATCAATGCAAAAAAAAGTTTTAAAAACGGCCGTTTTTTCGGGAGTAATGATTTTAATGATGCTTAAAGTAAAAAAAAAAAAGTGAAATATTCCTTTTCCTGGGGGATGTCTATAGTATGCCTGTAAAGTGATGCGTGTTTCCTGTGCTTAGAACAGTCCCTGCACAAAATGTCATTTTTAAAGGAAAAGAAGTCATTTAAAACTGCTTGCGGCTTTAATGTAATGTCGGGTCCTGGCAATATGGATGAAAATCTGTGAGACAAACGGCATGGGTACCCCCAAGTCCATTACCAGGCCCTTTGGGTCTTGTATGGATATTAAGTGGAACCCAGCACCCAAATTAAAAAAGGAAAGGTGTGGGGCCCCCAGGCCCTATATACTCTGAACAGCAGTATACAGGCGGTGCAAACAAGACATGGACTGTAGGTTTGTTGTTAAGTAGAATCTGTTTGTAATTTTGAACTGGTACATTTTTAACGTGTTTAGCTCCAGCCAAAAAATCTATTTTAAGCTTTTTGGAAAACCTAGGGAAGGGTTGTAACGAGCCCCTGCTCGCTCGGTTCCACTATCCCGACACTCCTCTGCGTCTATTGAATCAGATTGCAGATCGCAACATCTGATGGTTCAGTCATCTGATGCTCCTGGATTTGAACTACAGCTATGTGCCTGTCATAAACCAGATGTGACCAGAACTGTGTGACTGCAACAGAGTGAACCAAACATAAATAGGTGAAAGTAAGTTTATTTAAGGAAAATGCATATGTGAACACACCACAAATACAAATGAACAACCAAACAATCAGTGATATCAAACCAACCAGCATATGTAGCAAGAGGGAGTACCAGAATCGTAGTCAAGCCAGGCCGGGGTCAGAAACACGCAATCAGTAGCTGGGAAGGGAGATAAACAGGACAAGAGAGGATGGATGAATACAGGAGGGACGGGTCAGGTACAAGGCTCAGAGTCCAGATTCCAGGGTTCAGGGTTCAGGTAACAGACAGGAAACAGGATCAACAGGTTCCAGGTTCCAGGAATCAGGCTTCAGGTTCAGGTTACAGGATCAGGCTACAGGATCAGGGTAACAGGATGCAGATCAGGGCTCAAGGACAATACCAGGGCAACATAAGTGTGCAATTGCCGGGTATTTATACTGCAGCTCTGCTAATTAACGTCAGGTGACACCTGTCTGCAGAGGTGAATACCTGCTCCATACTGCCAGGATCCATCCGCTGGTGGACGCCAGTACTGCGGCCCAAAGATGACATAACATTAACAGGGAAAAGCTCTCCTGACAGTTCCAAACTGCCAGGAGACACCTGCTGGTGGACCTCAGTACTGCATGCCGAATAACAGATATTACCAGCGGATGGAACATTTCCTGACAGTGCCATTCAAATCCAGTTGTGATAGCTCAGAACAAACATCAGGCAGGCTGTATGTAAGTTCAAACAGGGATCTCCTTTATTGAAAGAAATACAGGCTCTTTTATACAGTAAAAGAGGAGGTGCATTTCTCCTGCTCATATTACTCTGAACATACACCTGTGACCAGAAACCTAATTAACATGGGCTAATTAACTAATCCCTTTAGACAGCCTAGATGACTCAGTCATGACCTTTAGGCCAGACTGGCCGTCTTGTAGCTCAGAAAACACAATCAACATTATCACAAATCAACACAGAACTCTTCTTCACACAATAGCAGAGTTAATTAACACAAACAACAATGGGGATCTAATGACTCTTAGATCCCATACTAGACTTATTTACAATAAATACATTCTAGCAGGCAACAGACAGACAGGTGGCTGGAATTGACATCAGCATCTCCTAACAGTATTTGTCCCAGCATTATGAATCAGCCACTATTTCTAATATGGCAAATCCAGGGTCCCCGGAGTCTGTGTCTCTTGGGGGGATATGGACGCAAATCTAAAGTAACGCCACCACAAGGGTCCCCAGGCATACAGCTTACAAAGAGCACCGTTCCGCCAAATGCCAGGGCCCATAATCCGTAGGTAAGAGGCTAGAATTCAGTCCCCTCCAAAAGTCTCTCTTCCGGCTAGTTCTGTCACATTTCTCCCCTTTCGGCAGGAGATTAACCCAGGAGGAGACCCCAGATGGGTTGACTCCAAAGTTAGTCCATAGTTCCAGTCCCCCAATGCTGATATCCACACAGTACCCCAAATAAATTGTCCCAAACAGAGCATTACTTACCCAGCCAACCTCTGCCTCTCTCGGAGAAAATGCCCACCGCTGGGGAGAGGCCTGGACTGGCCCTTCTCCCTGTAGTCTTTTCAGTCGCTGGAGAGAAGACAGGGTGACTGGGCTCACTCCGTCATGCCTTTGGGATCTGGGCCGACCGCCCAGCATCCTTGGTGTATACAAGTGGAGACTGAAGTCCCATCCACTACCACAGGAACTCCCTCTTCTGTTAGTTGAGGGCAGAGGCCAGCAGCACTCTGCCCGGTTGCCAGCCCTTCTGCTGGGGACTCCACATCCTCCGATCTGGCTAACTGTTGGAGCAGGAGACTGGCTTCCTCCACTCCCAAACTGTGTAACTGCCATTGGGGAGGTGAGCCGGCTGCTTCCTTTTCCATTCCCTCATCTGGATGTTGGGACGATATGTCTGTGGTACTGTCTCCCAGGTGCACGGATCTTTGCTGGGGAGGAAAGACCATTTCCTCCAACCTGGCCAACTGTTGGGAAGGGACGACGAACACCTCCTCTCCCTTCTCCCCCTGTATCCTGATCTGCTGCTGGGAAGTGACCACCTCCTTCTCACCCTGAGCCTCCGGAACCGCCGCAGGTGTAGGGCAGAGATCTTGGACCCTCTGTCCGGTTGCCAGCGCTTCAGCTGGAGAAGTTCCTTGTAACTCCACAGATACTTCTGTTGGTGCTGGGCAGAGCACAGTGAAGTTTGGCCCTAATAACAGCTCTTCTACTGCTGGAGGCTAACCAGGTTGTTCTTCCTCAGCAGAAAAGTCTATCAAATCCCCTATCTCTGCAACTGGTTTCTGGGGATAAAGATTCACCATCTCCTCTCCGTGGAACCCAGAAGATGCTATCAGTGCTGGGCAGAGGTTAGCTGAGCTCTGCCCTGTTGTCAGCACTTCAGCTTTGGGGATAGCAATCTCCAGATTTTCCACTGCCAATTCTCTGGCATTCTGCTGGACAAGCACATTCCTCCATCCAAGATCATCCAATGCAGAAACAGGTTCATCAAGGTCAGTCAGCACTTGCTCAGTCCGCCATAAGACCTCCACGTCCATAGCTGCGGGAGCAGGTTGGCAAAGCACACTGTTACTCTGCCACATTGTCGACTCTTCAGCCAGGATTTCAGAGTTGTCAACTGGTATTTCCTGATAGTCCCAGGCAAAGGGAGCCCCACCCTGCTGCTGAGCAGAGTCTAGCAGCTGTCTGTAGGCCATCTCAAGCTCCCATTCCTGAACGGCCAGAAACTCCAAATCTTCCTGTGCCCAGTGCACTTTCGAGACATTCAGTCTTCACTCTCTGTACTCCATTATTTCCTCCAAACGCCATTCCTGATCACTCCCAAAGTCAGGGTCCCTGGACACCCTCCAGTACAACAATCCCAGGCCATCGTAGTCAAAGCCTTCTGTTGGGCTGTCATCTGCTGTCCATAGGCACACTTGGGCTACATACCACTGGAGGGCTCTGTAGCTCTCGTCCAACCGCATTTCTGCCCTGATCAGCCTGCTTAACTCAGCTGTCCACTCCTGGTTCGGCTGTTCCCCCAATAACAGCATTCACACTTCATACTGTGACCAGTACCTTACATGGATGGAGGGGAGAACTTTTCCCTGGTTTCGCTGCTCACGGGCTAGCGCTTCCTTACAGAGTTCGCAGCAGATAGAATCAAACCATCCTAGCAGGACCTGCTCTGATACTGGTCCTCTGTGCTGTATCTGCATCTCTCACAACCTCCTTCTGAATTCCTCTTCCATGGTGGCTGGTATCTGTACCTCTCCTCTCCTGCTATCTGGACTTTGGATCCAGGTGATGGTTTGGATGTGTTCATGGCAAGGAAGCATGATCCCACCGGTCCCTCCTGGCTCTCAAGTAAGTCTTTCAGAGTGGCCCTCCTGCAGGCTGGTTTGGAGTGTCCCAGTAACTGGAGAGCAAATCCCACAATTGCCAACCAATGTAATGAGCCCCTGCTCGCTCGGTTCCACTCTCCCGACACTCCTCTGCGGCTATTGAATGCAGATCGCAACGTCTGATGGTTCAGTCATCCGATGCTCCGGGATTTGAACTACAGCTATGTGCCATTCGAATCCAGTTGTGATAGCTCAGAACAAACACCAGGCAGGCTGTATGTAAGTTCAAACAGGGATCTCCTTTATTGAAAGGAATACAGGCTCTTTTATACAGTAAAAGAGGAGATGCATACCTCCTGCTCATATTACTCTGAACATACACCTGTGACCAGAAACCTAATTAACATGGGCTAATTAACTAATCCCTTTAGACAGCCTAGATGACTCAGTCATGGCCTTTAGGCCAGACTGGCCATCTTGTAGCTCAGAAAACACAATCAACATTATCACAAATCAACACAGAATTCTTCTTCACACAATAGCAGAGGTTAATTAACACAAACAACAATGGGGATCTAATGACTCTTAGATCCCATACTAGACTTATTTACAATAAACACATTCTAGCAGGCAACAGACAGACAGGTGGCTGGAATTGACATCAGCATCTCCTAACAGTATTTGTCCCAGCATTATGAATCAGCCACTATTTCTAATATGGCAAATCCAGGGTCCCTAGAGTCTGTGTCTCTTGGGGGGATATGGACGCAAATCTAAAGTAACGCCACCACAAGGGTCCCCAGGCATACAGCTCACAAAGAGCACCGTTCTGCCAAATGGCAGGGACCATAATCAGTCAGTAAGAGGCCAGAATTCAGTCCCCTCCAAAAGTCTCTCTTCTGGCTAGGTCGGTCACAAGAGTTATCGCCCCTGTTACATTTGTTTTGCTGTCTGTGCTCCTCTTCAGAAGATTTCACCTCACTTTTTGTCTCAATGACAAATGTTTTTTGAAAATTTGGGTTTTTTTGTGAAACAAGGATTGGTGATAAAGCATGAGTGGAAAGGAGAAAAGTTTTTACAATATTAACTCTTACAGGAGAGAATTTCCCTTCCTAGGGGTAGATTTCATCTCACTTCCTGTTGTCTCCTTCCGTTTGCAAGTAGGAGTCATTTGTAAATTGGATGTTTGAAAGTAGGGGCATATACTCAGCAGAAATTTGGGCCTTAGGTGTTGTTGTGGCCACAACACTGTAAGCCCTCACAGTGCCCTGCTGTGAATTATTAGATCAAGAATTGTAATTACATGCCCCTGTTGAACAGGGGCTGAAAAATTGGGCCTTTGGTGGGGGTGTTGGTGCCACAACACTGTAAGTCCTCACAGATACTCTTGGTGGGCGCAGAAACGGGCCCTGCTGTGAAATATTAGATCAAGAATTCTAATTACATGTCCCTGTTGAACAGAGGCTGAAAAATTGGGCCTTAGGCACTGGTGCTGGTGCCACAACACTGGAACCCCTCACAGATACTCTAGTTGGAGCGCAGGAACTAGCCCTGCTGCAAAGAATTGCATCAAAAATTGTAGTGACATGACCCTGTTAAACAGGGGCTGAAAAATTGGGCCTTGGGCACTGGTGCTGGTGCCACAACACTGCAACCCCTCACAGATACTATAGTTGGAGCGCAGGAACTAGCCCTGCTGCAAAGAATTGCATGAAAAATTGTAATGACACGCCCCTGTTAAACAGGGGCTGAAAAATTGGGCCTTAGGTACTGGTGGCAGGAGGAAGAGGATAATTACTCAGTATAACAGGATAGTCACTCAGCATCAGCATAGGCAGTGTTAGAAGGGATCTGACATTTCAAAAAAATTTATTCGGTTACATCAGCATCAGGTGCTTGGTAGCTGGTGGTGATCCAAGACTGATTCATTTTTATGAAGGTCAGTCGATCGACCGAGTCGGTGAACAGATGCACCCTGTGATTGGTTACAAAGCCTCCAGCAGCACTGAATGTGCGTTACGAAAGAACGCTGGATGCAGGACAGGCCAGTAGCTCAATTGCATACTGTGCAAGCTCTGGCCAGTGATCCAACCTCAAGACCCAGTAACCCAGAGGATTTTCGGTGGGAAAGGTGTCCAAGTCAGATCTTGCCCCTAGGTATTCCTGCACCAAGTAAAACAGACGCTGGCGATGGTTGCTGGAACCGATCATACCTTGGGGCTGCGGACTAAAAAATTGTCTGAATGCATCGGTCAGATGGCCACCTTATCCAACGCTCCTTCTTTGACTGACTAAAGCCTCAGCAACACGTTGTCCAGAAACAGGAGTTTGTAACCTCCCAGTCTCTGGGAATGCGTTGCACAGACCTTTCTGCAAGGCCTCCCGAAGACGTTTCATCCTCTGCTCCCTCTGAGACGGCAAGATAAGGTCCGCAACGTTACCCTTGTAACGTGGATCAAGGAGGGTTGCCACCAGTGACGATCCCCCTCCTTGATACCACGAATACAAGGATCCTTCCGCAGGCTTTGCAGGATCAGGGAGGCCATGCAGAGTACGTTTGCTGAGGCATTCAGTCCGGAGTCCTCTGGGTCACTAAGGATGACATGATCCGCAGCCACCTCCTCCCAGCCACGTACAAGTCTGTGTGTTTCTTGGGACTGTAAATGATCCCTTAAAGACTGCTGCTGATGCTGACTGCCAACTCCACCTCCAAATTGACACAATCCTCCTCCTCCTCCTCTTCCTGTGTGATCAGCGGGAACGCAGGAACACTGTCTGGATAAAGGGGGCTTGAGAGCTAAGGAAGTCCTCCTCTTCCTGCCTCTGTTCTGCCTCAAGTGCCATCAACCACCTCTGAACTTGCCCCTGCAGAGCTGACAGAACCTCTGCCCCAGTGTGGCTCCTGTCCCCCAAGCACACCAGCTCAAGCACCGCATAACATGCTTCGGCCTGCATACTTGAGTAGCCCCTTGAATGCCTACAGAGCACCGCTGGTTACGAGGACAAAGCACAGGAAGAGGCCATGGAGGAAGAAGAAGAGGAAGGGGTGGAGGAGAGAGGTGTGTCAGAATCATTAGTAGTGGCATTTTGGAGGCGTGGTGGTGGAACAATCTCCAACACTACTGCACCTTGTCCTGCATCCTTCGCAGCTGCCAGCAGAGTCACCCAATGCACCGTGAAACTTAGGTAACGTCCCTGTCCATGCCTGCTGGACCATGAATCAGTAATATGCATCTTACCGCTGACCGCCCTGTCCATTGCCTTCCACATGCCAGTAGAGAGCCGGAATCGCCTTCCGTGAGAAAAAATGGCGTTTGGGTACCTGACTCTGAGGAACCGCACATTCCACAAACTCACGGAAGGGGGCAGAGTCTACCAACTGAAAAGGTAGCAGTTGAAGTGCTAGCAATTTTGCCAAGCTATCATTCAACCGCTGGGCATGTGGATGGATGGCTGCGAATTTCTTTTGGCGGTGCAGCAGCTGGGGCAGGGAAATTTGCCTGGTACAATCTGACATCGGTGTACCAAAGCAGATTGCCCACAAGTACTTGGCTGTGACACACATAATTCTACACCTTCATTCTTCTTAGTTCAGGTCTCAGAGAGGACTGAAGGTATAGTGGGGTTGGAGATCTCAGCTGATGAGTAACAAGGAGAGGTCCTCTTTGTTCTTTGGTGTGGGTCTTTTAGATACGTTTGCCAACAAACTGCATGGCAGGTCAACATATGTCTGGTCAAGCATGTGGTGCCCAATGGGAGAAGTTTTGGCCATGCAAGATATGCTTGAGACATATGTTGCAAATAGCAGCTGTGCGATCTGATGCACTCGTCTCAAAAAAGGCCCACACCAAAGAACTTTTGGAATAATGCACAGAGACAGCAGCGCCCTACACATGTGGAGCTCTGCGGTGTGATGCAGTCAGTGTGCTGCCCTTAGGCTGGCCCCCGGAGGGCATCCTGCCTCGCTGGTGATGTGCCTACTCCTCCTCCTCCTCCCCCTCCTCTCTCCTATCAGGCACCCATGTTGAGTCAGTGACCTCATCATCCCCTCCCTCCTCATCACTGGAGCAAACCTGGCAGTATGCTGCAGCAGGGGGAGCATGACTGCCAGATTGCTGTCCTTCTTGGGCACCCCCTCTGTCCGTGCTCACGTTACTACCTTCATCTAGCTCAGTGTCATCATCAGAGCCTTCTAAACCCTGGGCATCCTCCTGAAGCATGTACCCAACACTTTGGTCAAACAGTTCGAGGGACTCCTCAGGAGGACATGGTGGGGCTACAGAAGGAGTCACTGATGCCGTTTAGCCGAGGGAAGAGGCCGCGTTGGCAGCTGCTTTGCCGACAAAGTACCCTGAGCATGGGTGAGAGAGGATGAGGAGGATGAGGACGGCTTGGTCATTAACTCAATGAAGTCTTCCACATGTTGTGGCTCAACACGTCCAGCTGCCCAAAAAAAAAGGCCAAGCGTGTCCCAAGGCCACGTGCTGATGAGGATGCACTGTCTCTACGACCAGCACTGTTGCCTCTAGACACAGAGCCTGCTTGCCCTCTTTTATTGGATTGTGACTGTCTGCCTCTCCTTGTTGGCCATCCAGACATACTAATGGCCTGCAGTGAGATGTAGGTGCACTAAGCTGTAAGCTGGGATATATATATATATATATATATATATATTGATACTGCAGCTAGCAAAATCAAATGCCTGCCTGTAGTATGAGAACACCACCAATCTTCTACAGGTAGCTTTAGATGAACACTGTGCAGAGGTCGCACTACACTTACTTGTAGCTTTAGCTGAACAATGTGCAGAGGACGCACCACACTAACGTTAAAATAATGTAGCTGCCTGCGGTAGTGATAGGATCAGGAAAATACCACCAACCTTCTACAGGCAGCCTTAGCTGAACACTGTGCAGAGGTCGCACTACACTAACATGTAAATAATGTAGCTGCCTGCGGTAGTGATAGGATCAGGAAAACACCACCAACCTTCTACAAATATCTTTAGCTGAACTCTGTGCAGAGGACGCACTACACTAACATTAAAATAATGTAGCTGCCTGCGGTAGTGATAGGATCAGGAAAACACCACCAACCTTCTACAGGTAGCTTTAGCTGAACACTGTGCAGAGAACGCACTACACTAACTTGTAGCTTTAGCTGAACACTGTGCAGAGGTCGCACTACACTACCTTGTAGCTTTAGCTGAACACTGTGCAGAGGTCGCACTACACTAACTTGTAGCTTTAGCTGAACACTGTGATGAGGATGCACTACACTAACTTGCAGCTTTAGCTGAACATTGTGCACTACACTAACTTGTAGCTTTAGCTGAACACTGTTCAGAGGACGCACTACACTAACTTGTAGCTTTATCTGAACACTGTAAGGAGGATGCACTACACTAACTTGTAGTTTTAGCTGAACATTGTGCACTGCACTATCTTGTAGCTTTAGCTGAACACTGTTCAGAGGACGCATTACACCAACTTGTAGCTTTAGCTGAACACTGTAAGGAGGACGCACTACACTAACTTGTACCTTTAGCTGAACACTGTTCAGAGGATGCACTACACTAACTTGTAGCTTTAGCTGAACACTGTGCAGAGGTCGCACTAAACTAACTTGTAGCTTTAGCTGAACACTGTTCAGAGTACGCACTACACTAACTTGTAGCTTTAGCTGAACACTGTGCAAAGGTCATACTACACTAACTTGTAGCTTTAGCTGAACACTGTTCAGAGGATGCACTATACTAACTTGTAGCTTTAGCTGAACACTGTGCATTGGTCGCACTACACTAACTTGCAGCTTTAGCTGAACACTGTGAGGAGGACGCACTACACTAACTTGTAGCTTTAGCTGAACACTGTGCAGAGGTCACACTACACTAACTTGTAGTTTAGCTGAACACTGTGCACTACACTAACTTGTAGCTTTAGCTGAACACTGTTCAGAGGACGCACTACACTAACTTGTAGCTTTATCTCTACACTGTAAGGAGGACGCACTACACTAACTTGTAGCTTTAGCTGAACACTGTGCACTAAACTAACTTGTAGCTTTTGCTGAACACTGTGCAGGGGTCGCACTACACTATCTTGTAGCTTTAGCTGAACACTGTGACGAGGACGCACTACACTAACTTGTAGCTTTAGCTGAACACTGTGACGAGGACGCACTACACTAACTTGTAGCTTTAGCTGAACACTGTTCAGAGGACACACTACACTAACTTGTAGCTTTAGCTGAACACTGTGCAGAGGTCAAACTACACTAACTTGTAGCTTTAACTGAACACTGCAGGGGTCGCACTACACTAACTTGTAGCTTTAGCTGAACAATGTGAGGAGGACGCACTGCACTAACTTGTAGCTTTAGCTGAACACTGTGCACTACAATAACTTGTAGCTTTAGCTGAACACTGTGAGGAGGACGCACTAAACTAACTTGTAGCTTTAGCTGAACACTGTGCAGAGGTCACACTACACTAACTTGTAGCTTTAGCTGAACACTGTGCAGAGGTCGAACTACACTAACTTGTAGATTTAGCTCAACACTGTGAGGAGGACGCACTACACTAACTTGTAGCTTTAGCTGAACACTGTACACTACACTAACTTGTAGCTTTAGCTGACCACTGTTCAGAGGACACGCTACACTAACTTGTAGTTTAGCTGAACACTGTGCAGGGGTCGCACTACACTAACTTGTAGCTTTAGCTGAACAATGTGAGGAGGACGCACTGCACTAACTTGTAGCTTTAGCTGAACACTGTGCACTACAATAACTTGTAGCTTTAGCTGAACACTGTGAGGAGGATGCACTAAACTAGCTTGTAGCTTTAGCTGAACACTGTTCAGAGGTCGCACTACACTAACTTGTAGCTTTAGCTGAACACTGTGCAGAGGTCGCACTACACTAACTTGTAGATTTAGCTCAACACTGTGAGGAGGACGCACTACACTAACTTGTAGCTTTAGCTGAACACTGTGCATTACACTAACATGTAGCATTAGCTGAACACTGTGCACTACACTAACTTGTACCGTTAGCTGAACACTGTGAGGAGGATGCACTACACTAACTTGTAGCTTTAGCTGAACACTGTTCAGAGGACGTACTACACTAACTTGTAGCTTTAGCTGAACACTGTGCCGAAGTCGCACTACACTAACGTGTAAATAATGTAGCTGCCTGCGGTAGTGATAGGATTAGGAAAACAACACCAACCTTCTACAGGTAGCTTTAGCTGAACACTGTTCAGAGGATGCACTACACTAACTTGTAGCTTTATCTGAACATTGTAAGGAGGACGCACTACACTAACTTGTAGCTTTAGCTGAACACTGTTCAGAGGATGCACTACACTAACTTGCAGCTTTAGCTGAACATTGTGCACTACACTATCTTGTTGCTTTAGCTGAACACTGTTCACAGGACACACTACACTAAATTGTAGCTTTAGCTGAACACTGTAAGGAGGATGCACTACACTAACTTGTAGCTTTAGCTGAACACTGTTCAGAGGATGCACTACACTAACTTGTAGCTTTAGCTGAACACTGTGCAGAGGCCACACTACAATAACTTGTAGATTTAGCTGAACACTGTGAGGAGGACGCACTACACTAACTTGTAGCTTTAGCTGAACACTGTGCAGAGGTCATACTACACTAACTTGTAGCTTTAGCTGAACACTGTTCAGAAGACGCACTACACTAACTTGTAGCTTTAGCTGAACAATGTGCATTGGTCGCACTACACTAACTTGTAGCTTTCGCTAAACACTGTGCACTACACTAACTTGTAGCTTTTGCTGAACACTTTGGAGGGGTCGCACTACACTAACTTATAGCTTTAGCTAAACACTGTTCAGAGGACGCACTACACTAACTGGTAGCTTTAGCTGAACACTGTGCACTACACCAATTTGTAGCTTTAGCTGAACACTGTTCAGAGGACTCACTACACTAACTTGTAGCTTTAGCTGAACACTGTGTCACACTACACTAACTTGTAGCTTTAACTGAACACTGTGCAGGGGTCGCACTACACTAACTTGTAGCTTTAGCTGAACAATGTGAGGAGGACGCACTGCACTAACTTGTAGCTGAACACTGTGCACTACAATAACTTGTAGCTTTAGCTGAACACTGTGAGGAGGACGCACTAAACTAACTTGTAGCTTTAGCTGAACACTGTGCAGAGGTCGCACTACACTAACTTGTAGCTTTAGCTGCACACTGTGCAGAGGTCGCACTACACTAACTTGTAGATTTGCCTGAACACTGTGAGGAGGACGCACTACACTAACTTGTAGCTTTAGCTGAACAGTGTGCACTACACTAACTTGTAGCTTTAGCTGAACACTGTTCAGAGGATACACTACACTAACTTGTAGCTTTAGCTGAACACTGTTCAGAGGACGCACTACACTAACTTGTAGCTTTAGCTGAACACTGTGCCGAAGTCGCACTACACTAACGTGTAAATAATGTAGCTGCCTGCGGTAGTGATAGGATTAGGAAAACACAACCAACCTTCTACAGGTAGCTTTAGCTGAACACTGTTCAGAGGATGCACTACACTAACTTGTAGCTTTATCTGAACACTGTGCATTGGTCGCACTACACTAACTTGTAGCTTTCGCTGAACATTTTGCAGGGGTCGCACTACACTAACTTGTAGCTTTAGCTGAACACTGTGACGAGGACGCACTACACTAACTTGTAGCTTTAGCTGAACACTGTGCACTACACTGACTTGTAGCTTTAGCTGAACACTATTCAGAGGACGCACTACGCTAACTTGTAGCTTTAGCTGAACACTGTGCACTACACTAACTTGTAGCTTTAGCTGAACACTGTTCAGAGGACGCACTACACTTACTTGTAGCTTTAGCTGAACACTGTGTCACACTACACTAACTTGTAGCTTTAACTGAACACTGTGCAGGGCTCGCACTACACTAACTTGTAGCTTTAGCTGAACACTGTGCCAAAGTCGCACTACACTAACGTGTAAATAATGTAGCTGCCTGCGGTAGTGATAGGATTAGGAAAACACAACCAACCTTCTACAGGTAGCTTTAGCTGAACACTGTTCAGAGGATGCACTACACTAACTTGTAGCTTTATCTGAACACTGTGCATTGGTCGCACTACACTAACTTGTAGCTTTCGCTGAACATTTTGCAGGGGTCGCACTACACTAACTTGTAGCTTTAGCTGAACACTGTGACGAGGACGCACTACACTAACTTGTAGCTTTAGCTGAACACTGTGCACTACACTGACTTGTAGCTTTAGCTGAACACTGTTCAGAGGACGCACTACACTAACTTGTAGCTTTAGCTGAACACTGTGCACTACACTAACTTGTAGCTTTAGCTGAACACTGTTCAGAGGACGCACTACACTAACTTGTAGCTTTAGCTGAACACTGTGTCACACTACATTAACTTGTAGCTTTAACTGAACACTGTGCAGGGCTCGCACTACACTAACTTGTAGCTTTAGCTGAACAATGTGAGGAGGACGCACTGCACTAACTTGTAGTTGAACACTGTGCACTACACTAACTTGTAGCTTTAGCTGAACACTGTGAGGAGGACGCACTAAACTAACTTGTAGCTTTAGCTGAACACTGTGCAGAGGTCGCACTACACTAATTTGTAGCTTTAGCTGCACACTGTGAGGAGGACGCACTACACTAACTTGTAGCTTTAGCTGAACAGTGTGCACTACACTAACTTGTAGCTTTAGCTGAACACAGTTCAGAGGATGCACTACACTAACTTGTAGCTTTAGCTGAACACTGTTCAGAGGACGCACTACACTAACTTGTAGCTTTAGCTGAACACTGTGCCGAAGTCGCACTACACTAACGTGTAAATAATGTAGCTGCCTGCGGTAGTGATAGGATTAGGAAAACACCACCAACCTTCTACAGGTAGCTTTAGCTGAACACTGTTCAGAGGATGCACTACACTAACTTGTAGCTTTATCTGAACACTGTAAGGAGGACGCACTACACTAACTTGTAGCTTTAGCTGAACACTGTTCAGAGGATGCACTACACTAACTTGTAGCTTTAGCTGAACACTGTGCAGAGGTCGCACTACACTAACTTGTATCTTTAGCTGAACACTGTGCCCTACACTAACTTGTAGCTTTAGCTGAACACTTTTCAGAGGACGCACTGCACTAACTTGTAGCTTTAGCTGAACACTGTTCAGAGTTCGCACTACACTAACTTGTAGCTTTAGCTGAACACTGTGAGGAGGACGCACTACACTAACTTGTAGCTTTAGCTGAACATTGTGCACTACACTAACTTGTAGCTTTAGCTGAACACTGATCAGAGGATGCACTACACTAACTTGTAGCTTTAGCTGAACACTGTGCAGAGGTCGCACTACACTAACTTGTAGCTTTAGCTGAACACTGTTCAGAGGATGCACTACACTAACTTGTAGCTTTAGCTAAACACTGTGCAGAGGTTGCATTACACTAACTTGTAGCTTTAGCTGAACACTGTTCAGAGGACGCACTACACTAACTTGTAGCTTTAGCTGAACACTGTGCACTACACTAATTTGTAGCTTTAGCTGAACACTGTTCAGAGGACTCACTACACTAACTTGTAGCTTTAGCTGAACACTGTGTCACACTACACTAACTTTCAGCTTTAACTGAACACTGGGCAGGGGTCGCACTACACTAACTTGTAGCTTTAGCTGAACAATGTGAGGAAGACGCACTGCACTAACTTGTAGCTGAACACTGTGCACTACAATAACTTGTAGCTTTAGCTGAACACTGTGAGGAGGACGCACTAAACTAACTTGTAGCTTTAGCTGATCACTGTGCAGAGGTCGCACTACACTAACTTGTAGCTTTAGCTGCACACTGTGCAGAGGTCGCACTACACTAACTTGTAGATTTGCCTGAACACTGTGAGGAGGACGCACTACACTAACATGTAGCTTTAGCTGAACACTGTGCATTGGTCGCACTACACTAACTTGTAGCTTTTGCTGAACACTTTGCAGGGGTCGCACTACACTAACTTGTAGCTTTAGCTGAACACTGTGACGAGGACGCACTACACTAACTTGTAGCTTTAGCTGAACACTGTGAACTACACTGACTTGTAGCTTTAGCTGAACACTGTTCAGAGGACGCACTACACTAACTTGTAGCTTTAGCTGAACACTGTGCACTACACTAACTTGTAGCTTTAGCTGAACACTGTTCAGAGGACGCACTACACTAACTTGTAGCTTTAGCTGAACACTGTGTCACACTACTCTAACTTGTAGCTTTAACTGTACAATGTACAGGGGTCGCACTACACTAACTTGTAGCTTTAGCTGAACAATGTGAGGAGGACGCACTGCACTAACTTGTAGCTGAACACTGTGCACTACAATAACTTGTAGCTTTAGCTGAACACTGTGAGGAGGATGCACTAAACTAACTTGTAGCTTTAGCTGAACACTGTGCAGAGGTCGCACTACACTAACTTGTAGCTTTAGCTGCACACTGTGAGGAGGATGCACTACACTAACTTGTAGCTTTAGCTGAACAGTGTGCACTACACTAACTTGTAGCTTTAGCTGAACACTGTTCAGAGGATGCACTACACTAACTTGTAGCTTTAGCTGAACACTGTTCAGAGGACGCACTACACTAACTTGTAGCATTAGCTGAACACTGTGCCGAAGTCGCACTACACTAACGTGTAAATAATGTAGCTGCCTGCGGTAGTGATAGGATTAGGAAAACACCACCAACCTTCTACAGGTAGCTTTAGCTGAACACTGTTCAGAGGATGCACTACACTAACTTGTAGCTTTATCTGAACACTGTAAGGAGGACGCACTACACTAACTTGTAGCTTTAGCTGAACACTGTTCAGAGGATGCACTACACTAACTTGTAGCTTTAGCTGAACACTGTGTAGAGGTCGCACTACACTAACTTGTAGATTTGCCTGAACACTGCGAGGAGGACGCACTACACTAACTTGTAGCTTTAGCTGAACACTGTGCCGAAGTCGCACTACACTAACGTGTAAATAATGTAGCTGCCTGCGGTAGTGATAGGATTAGGAAAACACAACCGACCTTCTACAGGTATCTTTAACTGAATACTGTTCAGAGGATGCACTACACTAACTTGTAGCTTTATCTGAACACTGTGCATTGGTCGCACTACACTAACTTGTAGCTTTCGCTAAACACTGTGCACTACACTAATTGTAGCTTTTGCTGAACACTTTGCAGGGGTCGCACTACACTAACTTGTAGCTTTAGGTGAACACTGTGATGAGGACACACTACACTAACTTGTAGCTTTAGCTGAACACTGTGCACTACACTGACTTGTAGCTTTAGCTGAACACTGTTCAGAGGACGCACTACACTAACTTGTAGCTTTAGCTGAACACTGTGCACAACACTAACTTGTAGCTTTAGCTGAACACTGTGAGGAGGACGCACTACACTAACTTGTAGCTTTAGCTGAACACTGTGTCACACTACCCTAACTTGCAGCTTTAACTGAACATTGTGCTGGTGTCGCACTACACTAACTTGTAGCTTTAGCTGAAGAATGTGAGGAGGACGCACTGCACTAACTTCTAGCTGAACACTGTGCACTACAATAACTTTTAGCTTTAGTTGAACACTGTGAGGAGGACACACTAAACTAATTTGTAGCTTTAGCTGAACACTGTGCAGAGGTCGCACTACACTAACTTGTAGCTTTAGCTGCACACTGTGAGGAGGACGCACTACACTAACTTGTAGCTTTAGCTGAACAGTGTGCACTACACTAACTTGTAGCTTTAGCTGAACACTGTTCAGAGGATGCACTACACTAACTTGTAGCTTTAGCTGAACACTGTTCAGAGGACGCACTACACTAACTTGTAGCTTTAGCTGAACACTGTGCACTACACTAATTTGTAGCTTTAGCTGAACACTTTTCAGAGGACGCACTGCACTAACTTGTAGCTTTAGCTGAAGAATGTGAGGAGGACGCACTGCACTAACTTCTAGCTGAACACTGTGCACTACAATAACTTTTAGCTTTAGTTGAACACTGTGAGGAGGACACACTAAACTAATTTGTAGCTTTAGCTGAACACTGTGCAGAGGTCGCACTACACTAACTTGTAGCTTTAGCTGCACACTGTGAGGAGGACGCACTACACTAACTTGTAGCTTTAGCTGAACAGTGTGCACTACACTAACTTGTAGCTTTAGCTGAACACTGTTCAGAGGATGCACTACACTAACTTGTAGCTTTAGCTGAACACTGTTCAGAGGACGCACTACACTAACTTGTAGCTTTAGCTGAACACTGTCCCGAAGTCGCACTAAACTAACGTGTAAATAATGTAGCTGCCTGCGGTAGTGATAGGATTAGGAAAACACCACCAACCTTCTACAGGTAGCTTTAGCTGAACACTGTTCAGAGGATGCACTACACTAACTTGTAGCTTTATCTGAACACTGTAAGGAGGACGCACTACACTAACTTGTAGCTTTAGCTGAACACTGTTCAGAGGATGCACTACACTAACTTGTAACTTTAGCTGAACACTGTGCAGAGGTCGCACTACACTAACTTGTATCTTTAGCTGAACACTGTGAACTACACTAACTTGTAGCTTTAGCTGAACACTTTTCAGAGGACGCACTGCACTAACTTGTAGCTTTAGCTGAACACTGTTCAGAGGTAGCACTACACTAACTTGTAGCTTTAGCTGAACACTGTGAGGAGGACGCACTACACTAACTTTTAGCTTTAGCTGAACATTGTGCACTACACTAACTTGTAACTTTAGCTGAACACTGTTCAGAGGAGGCACTACACTAACTTGTAGCTTTAGCTGAACACTGTGCAGAGTTTGCACAACACTAACTTGTAGCTTTAGCTGAACACTGTGCAGAGTTTGCACTACACTAAATTGTAGCTTTAGCTGAAAAGTTTGAGGAGGACGCACTACACTGACTTGTAGCTTTAGCTGAAAACTGTGCACTACACTAACTTGTAGCTTTAACTGAACACTGTGCAGAGGTTGCACTACACTAACTTGTAGCTTTAGCTGAACACTGTTCAGAGGACGCACTACACTAACTTGTAGCTTTAGCTGAACACTATGCGCTACACTAACTTGTAGCTTTAGCTGAACACTGTTCAGGGGACGCACTACACTAACTTGTAGCTTTAGCTGAACAATGTGCAGAGGTCGCATTACACTAACTTGTAGCTTTAGCTGAACACTGTGCACTACACTAACTTGTAGCTTTAGCTGAACACTGTTCAGAGGACACACTACACTAACTTGTAGCTTTAGCTGAACACTGTGCAGAGGTCACACTACACTAACTTGTAGCTTTAGCTGAACACTGTGCACTACACTAACTTGTAGCTTTAGCTGAACAATGTTCAGTGGATGCAGTACACTAACTTGTTGCTTTAGCTTAACACTGTGCACTACACTAACTTGTAGCTTTAGCTGAACAGTGTTCAGAGGATGCACTACAATAATTTGTAGCTTTAGCTGAACACTGTGAGGAGGACGCACTACACTAATTTGTACCTTCAGCTGAACACTGTGCAGAGGTTGCACTACACTAACTTGTAGCTTTAGCTGAATACTGTGAGAAGGATGCACTACACTAACTTGTAGCTTTAGCTGAACACTGTTCAGAGGACGCACTACACTAACTTGTAGCTTTAGCTGAACACTGTGCCGAGGTCAAACTACTCTAACTTATAGCTTTAGCTGAACACTGTTCAGAGGATGCACTACACTAACTTGTAGCTTTAGCTGAACACTGTAAGGAGGACCCACTACACTAACTTGTAGCTTTAGCTGAGCACTGTTCAGAGGATGCACTAAACTAACTTGTAGCTTTAGCTGAACACAGTGCAGAGGTCGCAGTACACTAACTTATAGCTTTAGCTGAACACTGTTCAGAGTACGCACTACACTAAATTGTAGCTTTAATGAACACTGTGCAGAGGTCATACTACACTAACTTGTAGCTTTAGCTGAACACTGTTCAGAGGATGCACTACACTAACTTGTAGCTTTAGCTGAACACTGTGCATTGGTTGCACTACACTAACTTGTAGCTTTAGCTGAACACTGTGAGGAGGACGCACTACACTAACTTGTAGCTTTAGCTGAACACTGTGCCGAAGTCGCACTACACTAATGTGTAAATAATGTAGCTGCCTGCGGTAGTGATAGGATTAGGAAAACACCACCAACCTTCTACAGGTAGCTTTAGCTGAACACTGTGAGGAGGACGAACTATACTAACTTTTAGCTTTAGCTGAACACTGTGCAGAGGTCGCACTACACTAACTTGTAGCTTTAGCTGCACACTGTGAGGAGGACGCACTACACTAACTTGTAGCTTTAGCTGAACACTGTGCACTACACTAACTTGTAGCTTTAGCTGAACACTGTGCACTACACTAACTTTTAGCTTTAGCTGAACACTGTTCAGTGGACGCACTACACTAACTTGTAGATTTAGCTGAACACTGTGCAGAGGTCGCACTACACTAACTTATAACTTTAGCTGAACACTGTGCCGAGGATGCACTTTACTATCTTGTATCTTTAGCTGAACACTGTTCAGAGGACGCACTACACTAACTTGTAGCTTTAGCTGAACACTGTGCACTACACTAACTTGTAGCTTTAGCTGAACACTGCTCAGAGGATGCACTACACTAACTTGTAGCTTTAGCTGAACACTGTGCAGAGGTTGCACTACACTATCTTGTAGCTTTAGCTGAACACTGTGAGGAGGATGCACTACACTAACTTGTAGCTTTAGCTGAACACTGTGCACTACATTAACTTGTAGCTTTAGCTGAACACTGTTCAGAGGACGTACTACACTAAATTGTAACTTTAGCTGAACACTGTGCAGAGGCGAACTACACTAACTTGTAGCTTTAGATGAACAGTGTGAGGATGAGGCACTACACTAACTTGTAACTTTAGCTGAAAACTGTGCACTACACCAACTTGTAGCTTTAGCTGAACACTGTACAGAGGTCGCACTACACTAACTTGTAGCTTTAGCTGAACACTGTGCACTACACTAACTTGTAGCTTTAGCTGAACACTGTTCACAGGACGCACTACACTAACTTGTAGCTTTAGCTGAACACTGTGCAGAGGTCGCACTACACTCACTTGTAGCTTTAGCTGAACAGTGTGAGGAGGACGCATTACACTGACTTGTAGCTTTAGCTGAAAACTGTGCACTGCACTAACTTGTAGCTTTAACTGAACACTGTGCAGAGGTCGCACTACACTAACTTGTAGCTTTAGCTGAACACTGTTCAGAGGACGCACTACACTAACTTGTGGCTTTAGCTGAACACTGTGCACTACACTAACTTGAAGCTTTAGCTGAACACTGTTCACAGGACGCACTACACTAACTTGTAGCTTTAGCTGAACACTGTGCAGAGGTCGCACTATACTCACTTGTTGCTTTAGCTGAACAGTGTGAGGAAGACGCATTACACTGACTTGTAGCTTTAGCTGAACACTGTGCAGAGGTCGCACTACACTCACTTGTAGCTTTAGCTGAACACTGTGCAGAGGTCCCACTACACTAACTTATAGCTTTAGCTGAACACTATGCGCTACACTAACTTTTAGCTTTAACTGAACACTGTTCAGGGGACGCACTACACTAACTTGTAGCTTTAGCTGAACACTGTGCAGAGGTTGCACTACACTAACTTGTACCTTTAGCTGAACACTATGCACTACACTAACTTGTAGCTTTAGCTGAGCATTGTGAGGAGGACGCACTACACTAACTTGTAGCTTTAGCTGAACAATGTGCTCTACACTAACTTGTAGCTTTAGCTGAAAACTGTTCAGAGGACACATTACACTAACTTGTAGCTTTAGCTGAAAACTGTGCACTACACCAACTTGTAGCTTTAGCTGAACACAGTACAGAGGTCGCACTACACTAACTTGTAGCTTTAGCTGAACACTGTGCACTACACTAACTTGTAGCTTTAGCTGAACACTGTTCACAGGACGCACTACACTAACTTGTAGCTTTAGCTGAACACTGTGCAGAGGTCGCACTACACTCACTTGTAGCTTTAGCTGAACAGTGTGAGAAGGACGCACTACACTGACTTGTAGCTTTAGCTGAAAACTGTGCACTACACTAACTTGTAGCTTTAACTGAACACTGTGCAGAGGTCGCACTACACTAACTTGTACCTTTAGCTGAACACTGTTCAGAGGACGCACTACACTAACTTGTAGCTTTAGCTGAACACTGTGCACTACACTAACTTGAAGCTTTAGCTGAACACTGTTCAGAGGACGCACTACACTAACTTTTAGCCTTAGCTGAACACTATGCAGAGGTCGCACTACACTATCTTGTAGCTTTAGCTGAACACTGTGCAGAGGTCGCACTACACTAACTTGTAGCTTTAGCTGAACACTATGCGCTACACTAACTTGTAGCTTTAGCTGAACACTGTGCACTACACTAACTTGTAGCTTTAGCTGAACACTGTTCACAGGACGCACTACACTAATTTGTAGCTTTAGCTGAACACTGTGCAGAGGTCGCACTACACTCACTTGTAGCTTTAGCTGAACAGTGTGAGGAGGACGCATTACACTGACTTGTAGCTTTAGCTGAAAACTGTGCACTACACTAACTTGTAGCTTTAACTGAACACTGTGCAGAGGTCGCACTACACTAACTTGTAGCTTTAGCTGAACACTTTTCAGAGGACGCACTACACTAACTTGTAGCTTTAGCTGAACACTGTGCACTACACTAACTTGAAGCGTTAGCTGAACACTGTTCACAGGACGCACTACACTAACTTGTAGCTTTAGCTGAACACTGTGCAGAGGTCGCACTATACTCACTTGTAGCTTTAGCTGAACAGTGTGAGGAGGACGCATTACACTGACTTGTAGCTTTAGCTGAACACTGTGCAGAGGTCGCACTACACTCACTTGTAGCTTTAGCTGAACACTGTGCAGAGGTCGCACTACACTAACTTGTAGCTTTAGCTGAACACTATACGCTACACTAACTTGTAGGTTTAACTGAACACTGTTCAGGGGACGCACTACACTAACTTGTAGCTTTAGCTGAACACTGTGCAGAGGTCGCACTACACTAACTTGTAGCTTTAGCTGAACACTGTGCAGAGGTTGCACTACACTAACTTATACCTTTAGCTGAACACTATGCACTACACTAACTTGTAGCTTTAGCTGAGCATTGTGAGGAGGACGCACTACACTAACTTGTAGCTTTAGCTGAACAATGTGCTCTACACTAACTTGTAGCTTTAGCTGAAAACTGTTCACTACACCAACTTGTAGCTTTAGCTGAACACAGTACAGAGGTCGCACTACACTAACTTGTAGCTTTAGCTGAACACTGTGCAGAGTTCGCACTACACTAACTTGTAGATTTAGCTGAACACTGTGAGGAGGACACACTACACTAACTTGTAGCTTTAGCTGAAAACTGTGCACTACACTAACTTGTAGCTTTAGCTGAACACTGTTCAGAGGTCGCACTGCACTAACTTGTAGCTTTAGCTGAACACTGTGCCGAGGTCGCACTACAATAACTTGTAGCTTTAGCTGAACACTGTGAGAAGGACACACTACACTAACTTGTAGCTTTAGCTGAACACTGTGCACTACACTAACTTCTGGCTTTAGCTGACCACTGTTCAGAGGACGCACTACACTAACTTGTTGCTTTAGCTGAACACTGTGCACTACACTAACTTGTAGCTTCAGCTGAACACTCTTCAGAGGACGCACTACACTAACTTGTAGCTTTAGCTGAACACTGTGCAGAGGTCACAATACACTATCTTGTAGCTTTAGCGGAACACTGTTAGGAGGACCCACTACACTAACTTGTAGCTTTAGCTGAACACTGTGCACTACACTAACTTGTAGCTTTAGCTGAACACTGTTCAGAGGACACACTACACTAACTTGTAGCTTTAGCTGAACACTGTGCAGAGGTCGCACTACACTAACTTGTAGCTTTAGCTGAACACTGTGCACTACACCAACTTGTAGCTTTAGCTGAACACAGTACAGAGGTCGCACTACACTAACTTGTAGCTTTAGCTGAACACTGTGCACTACACTAACTTGTAGCTTTAGCTGAACACTGTTCACAGGACGCACTACACTAACTTGTAGCTTTAGCTGAACACTGTGCAGAGGTCGCACTACACTCACTTGTAGCTTTAGCTGAACAGTGTGAGAAGGACACACTACACTGACTTGTAGCTTTAGCTGAAAACTGTGCACTACACTAACTTGTAGCTTTAACTGAACACTGTGCAGAGGTCGCACTACACTAACTTGTACCTTTAGCTGAACACTGTTCAGAGGACGCACTACACTAACGTGTAGCTTTAGCTGAACACTGTGCACTACACTAACTTGAAGCTTTAGCTGAACACTGTTCAGAGGACGCACTACACTAACTTTTAGCCTTAGCTGAACACTATGCAGAGGTCGCACTACACTAACTTGTAGCTTTAGCTGAACACTGTGCAGAGGTCGCACTACACTAACTTGTAGCTTTAGCTGAACACTATGCGCTACACTAACTTGTAGCTTTAGCTGAACACTGTGCACTACACTAACTTGTAGCTTTAGCTGAACACTGTTCACAGGACGCACTACACTAACTTGTAGCTTTAGCTGAACACTGTGCAGAGGTCGCACTACACCCACTTGTAGCTTTAGCTGAACAGTGTGAGGAGGACGCATTACACTGACTTGTAGCTTTAGCTGAAAACTGTGCACTACACTAACTTGTAGCTTTAACTGAACACTGTGCAGAGGTCGCACTACACTAACTTGTAGCTTTAGCTGAACACTGTTCAGAGGACGCACTACACTAACTTGTAGCTTTAGCTGAACACTGTGCACTACACTAACTTGTAGCTTTAGCTGAACACTGTGCACTACACTAACTTGTAGCTTTAGCTGAACACTGTGCAGAGGTCGCACTATACTCACTTGTAGCTTTAGCTGAACAGTGTGAGGAGGACGCATTACACTGACTTGCAGCTTTAGCTGAACACTGTGCAGAGGTCGCACTACACTCACTTGTAGCTTTAGCTGAACACTGTTCAGAGGTCGCACTACACTAACTTGTAGCTTTAGCTGATCACTATACGCTACACTAACTTGTAGCTTTAACTGAACACTGTACAGGGGACGCACTACACTAACTTGTAGCTTTAGCTGAACACTGTGCAGAGGTCGCACTACACTAACTTGTAGCTTTAGCTGAACACTGTGCAGAGGTTGCACTACACTAACTTGTACCTTTAGCTGAACACTATGCACTACACTAACTTGTAGCTTTAGCTGAGCATTGTGAGGAGGACGCACTACACTAACTTGTAGCTTTAGCTGAACAATGTGCTCTACACTAACTTGTAGCTTTAGCTGAAAACTGTTCAGAGGACACATTACACTAACTTGTAGCTTTAGCTGAAAACTGTGCACTACACCAACTTGTAGCTTTAGCTGAACACAGTACAGAGGTCGCACTACACTAACTTGTAGCTTTAGCTGAACACTGTGCAGAGGTCGCACTACACTAACTTGTAGATTTAGCTGAACACTGTGAGGAGGACACACTACACTAACTTGTAGCTTTAGCTGAACACTGTGCACTACACTAACTTGTAGCTTTAGCTGAACACTGTTCAGAGGTCGCACTACACTAACTTGTAGCTTTAGCTGAACACTGTGCCGAGGTCGCACTACAATAACTTGAAGCTTAAGCTGAACACTGTGCAGAGGTCGCACTACACTAACTTGTAGCTTTAGCTGAACACTGTGAGGAGGACACACTACACTAACTTGTAGCTTTAGCTGAACACTGTGCACTACACTAACTTGTAGCTTTAGCTGACCACTGTTCAGAGGACGCACTACACTAACTTGTTGCTTTAGCTGAACACTGTGCACTACACTAACTTGTAGCTTCAGCTGAACACTCTTCAGAGGACGCACTACACTAACTTGTAGCTTTAGCTGAACACTGTGCAGAGGTCACAATACACTATCTTGTAGCTTTAGCGGAACACTGTTAGGAGGACCCACTACACTAACTTGTAGCTTTAGCTGAACACTGTGCACTACACTAACTTGTAGCTTTAGCTGAACACTGTTCAGAGGACACACTACACTAACTTGTAGCTTTAGCTGAACACTGTGCAGAGGTCGCACTACACTAACTTGTAGCTTTAGCTGAACACTGTGAGGAGGACACACTACACTAACTTGTAGCTTTAGCTGAACACTGTGCACTACACTAACTTGTAGCTTTAGCTGAACACTTTTCAGAGGACGCACTACACTAACTTGTAGCTATAGCTGAACAATGTGCAGAAGTCGCACTACACTAACTTGTAGCTTTAGCTGAACACTGTGCAGAGGTCGCACTACACTAACTTGTAGATTTAGCTGAACACTGTGAGGAGGACACACTACACTAAATTGTAGCTTTAGCTGAACACTGTAAACTACACTAACTTGTAGCTTTAGCTTAACACTGTTCAGAGGACGCACTACACTAACTTGTAGCTTTAGCTGAACTCTGTGCAGAGGTCGCACTACACTAACTTGTAGCTTTAGCTGAACACTGTGCAGAGGTCGCACTACACTAACTTGTAGCTTTAGCTGAACACTATGCGCTACACTAACTTGTAGCTTTAGCTGAACACTGTTCACAGGACGCACTACACTAACTTGTAGCTTTAGCTGAACACTGTGCAGAGGTCGCACTACACTCACTTGTAGCTTTAGCTGAACAGTGTGAGGAGGACGCATTTCACTGACTTGTAGCTTTAGCTGAAAACTGTGCACTACACTAACTTGTAGCTTTAACTGAACACTGTGCAGAGGTCGCACTACACTAACTTGTAGCTTTAGCTGAACACTGTTCAGAGGACGCACTACACTAATTTGTAGCTTTAGCTGAACACTGTGCACTACACTAACTTGTAGCTTTAGCTGAACACTGTGCAGAGGTCGCACTATACTCACTTGTAGCTTTAGCTGAACAGTGTGAGGAGGACGCATTACACTGACTTGTAGCTTTAGCTGAACACTGTGCAGAGGTCGCACTACACTCACTTGTAGCTTTAGCTGAACACTGTTCAGAGGTCGCACTACACTAACTTGTAGCTTTAGCTGAACACTATACGCTACACTGACTTGTAGCTTTAACTGAACACTGTACAGGGGACGCACTACACTAACTTGTAGCTTTAGCTGAACACTGTGCAGAGGTCGCACTACACTAACTTGTAGCTTTAGCTGAACACTGTGCAGAGGTTGCACTACACTAACTTGTACCTTTAGCTGAACACTATGCACTACACTAACTTGTAGCTTTAGCTGAGCATTGTGAGGAGGACGCACTACACTAACTTGTAGCTTTAGCTGAACAATGTGCTCTACACTAACTTGTAGCTTTAGCTGAAAACTGTTCAGAGGACACATTACACTAACTTGTAGCTTTAGCTGAAAACTGTGCACTACACCAACTTGTAGCTTTAGCTGAACACAGTACAGAGGTCGCACCACACTAACTTGTAGCTTTAGCTGAACACTGTGCAGAGGTCGCACTACACTAACTTGTAGATTTAGCTGAACACTGTGAGGAGGACACACTACACTAACTTGCAGCTTTAGCTGAACACTGTGCACTACACTAACTTTTAGCTTTAGCTGAACACTGTTCTAGAGGTCGCACTACAATAACTTGAAGCTTAAGCTGAACACTGTGCATAGGTCGCACTACACTCACTTGTAGCTTTAGCTGAACAGTGTGAGGAGGACGCATTACACTGACTTGTAGCTTTAGCTGAAAACTGTGCACTACACTAACTTGTAGCTTTAACTGAACACTGTGCAGAGGTCGCACTACACTAACTTGTAGCTTTAGCTGAACACTGTTCAGAGGACGCACTACACTAACTTGTAGCTTTAGCTGAACACTGTGCACTACACTAACTTGAAGCTTTAGCTGAACACTGTTCACAGGACGCACTACACTAACTTGTAGCTTTAGCTGAACACTGTGCAGAGGTCGCACTATACTCACTTGTAGCTTTAGCTGAACAGTGTGAGGAGGACGCATTACACTGACTTGTAGCTTTAGCTGAACACTGTGCAGAGGTCGCACTACACTCACTTGTAGCTTTAGCTGAACACTGTTCAGAGGTCGCACTACACTAACTTGTAGCTTTAGCTGAACACTGTGCAGAGGTCGTACTACACTCACTTGTAGCTTTAGCTGAACACTGTGCAGAGGTCGTACTACACTAACTTGTAGCTTTAGCTGAACACTATACGCTACACTAACTTGTAGCTTTAACTGAACACTGTTCAGGGGACGCACTACACTAACTTGTAGCTTTAGCTGAACACTGTGCAGAGGTCGCACTACACTAACTTGTAGCTTTAGCTGAACACTGTGCAGAGGTTGCACTACACTAACTTGTACCTTTAGCTGTACACTGTGCAGAGGTTGCACTACACTAACTTGGAGCTTTAGCTGAGCATTGTGAGGAGGACGCACTACACTAACTTGTAGCTTTAGCTGAACAATGTGCTCTACACTAACTTGTAGCTTTAGCTGAAAACTGTTCAGAGGACACATTACACTAACTTGTAGCTTTAGCTGAAAACTGTGCACTACACCAACTTGTAGCTTTAGCTGAACACAGTACAGAGGTCGCACTACACTAACTTGTAGCTTTAGCTGAACACTGTTCAGAGGTCGCACTACACTAACTTGTAGCTTTAGCTGAACACTGTGCCGAGGTCGCACTACAATAACTTGAAGCTTAAGCTGAACACTGTGCAGAGGTCGCACTACACTAACTTGTAGCTTTAGCTGAACACTGTGAGGAGGACACACTACACTAACTTGTAGCTTTAGCTGAACACTGTGCACTACACTAACTTGTAGCTTTAGCTGACCACTGTTCAGAGGACGCACTACACTAACTTGTTGCTTTAGCTGAACACTGTGCACTACACTAACTTGTAGCTTCAGCTGAACACTCTTCAGAGGACGCACTACACTAACTTGTAGCTTTAGCTGAACACTGTGCAGAGGTCACAATACACTATCTTGTAGCTTTAGCGGAACACTGTTAGGAGGACCCACTACACTAACTTGTAGCTTTAGCTGAACACTGTGCACTACACTAGCTTGTAGCTTTAGCTGAACACTGTTCAGAGGACACACTACACTAACTTGTAGCTTTAGCTGAACACTGTGCAGAGGTCGCACTACACTAACTTGTAGCTTTAGCTGAACACTGTGAGGAGGACACACTACACTAACTTGTATCTTTAGCTGAACACTGTGCACTACTCTAACTTGTAGCTTTAACTGAACACTGTTCAGAGGATGCACTACACTAACTTGTTGCTTTAGCTGAACACTGTGCACTACACTAACTTGTAGCTTTAGCTGAATACTGTTCAGAGGATGCACTACACTAATTTGTAGCTTTATCTGAACAGTGTGAGGAGGACACACTACACTAACTTGTAGCTTTAATTGAAAACTGTGCACTACACTAACTTGTAGCTTTAGCTGAACACTGTGCAGAGGTTGCACTACACTAACTTGTAGCTTTAGCTGAGCATTGTGAGGAGGACGCACTACACTAACTTGTAGCTTTAGCTGAACAATGTGCTCTACACTAACTTGTAGCTTTAGCTGAAAACTGTTCAGAGGACACATTACACTAACTTGTAGCTTTAGCTGAACACAGTACAGAGGTCGCTCTACACTAACTTGTAGCTTTAGCTGAACACTGTTCAGAGGTCGCACTACACTAACTTGTAGCTTTAGCTGAACACTGTGCCGAGGTCGCACTACAATAACTTGAAGCTTAAGCTGAACACTGTGCAGAGGTCGCACTACACTAACTTGTAGCTATAGCTGAACACTGTGAGGAGGACACACTACACTAACTTGTAGCTTTAGCTGAACACTGTGCAGAGTTCGCACTACACTAACTTGTAGATTTAGCTGAACACTGTGAGGAGGACACACTACACTAACTTGTAGCTTTAGCTGAACACTGTGCACTACACTAACTTGTAGCTTTAGCTGAACACTGTTCAGAGGTCGCACTACACTAACTTGTAGCTTTAGCTGAACACTGTGCCGAGGTCGCACTACAATAACTTGAAGCTTAAGCTGAACACTGTGCAGAGGTCGCACTACACTAACTTGTAGCTTTAGCTGAACACTGTGAGGAGGACACACTACACTAACTTGTAGCTTTAGCTGAACACTGTGCACTACACTAACTTGTAGCTTTAGCTGACCACTGTTCAGAGGACGCACTACACTAACTTGTTGCTTTAGCTGAACACTGTGCACTACACTAACTTGTAGCTTCAGCTGAACACTCTTCAGAGGACGCACTACACTAACTTGTAGCTTTAGCTGAACACTGTGCAGAGGTCACAATACACTATCTTGTAGCTTTAGCGGAACACTGTTAGGAGGACCCACTACACTAACTTGTAGCTTTAGCTGAACACTGTGCACTACACTAGCTTGTAGCTTTAGCTGAACACTGTTCAGAGGACACACTACACTAACTTGTAGCTTTAGCTGAACACTGTGCAGAGGTCGCACTACACTAACTTGTAGCTTTAGCTGAACACTGTGAGGAGGACACACTACACTAACTTGTATCTTTAGCTGAACACTGTGCACTACTCTAACTTGTAGCTTTAACTGAACACTGTTCAGAGGATGCACTACACTAACTTGTTGCTTTAGCTGAACACTGTGCACTACACTAACTTGTAGCTTTAGCTGAATACTGTTCAGAGGATGCACTACACTAATTTGTAGCTTTATCTGAACAGTGTGAGGAGGACACACTACACTAACTTGTAGCTTTAATTGAAAACTGTGCACTACACTAACTTGTAGCTTTAGCTGAACACTGTGCAGAGGTTGCACTACACTAACTTGTAGCTTTAGCTGAGCATTGTGAGGAGGACGCACTACACTAACTTGTAGCTTTAGCTGAACAATGTGCTCTACACTAACTTGTAGCTTTAGCTGAAAACTGTTCAGAGGACACATTACACTAACTTGTAGCTTTAGCTGAAAACTGTGCACTACACCAACTTGTAGCTTTAGCTGAACACAGTACAGAGGTCGCTCTACACTAACTTGTAGCTTTAGCTGAACACTGTTCAGAGGTCGCACTACACTAACTTGTAGCTTTAGCTGAACACTGTGCCGAGGTCGCACTACAATAACTTGAAGCTTAAGCTGAACACTGTGCAGAGGTCGCACTACACTAACTTGTAGCTATAGCTGAACACTGTGAGGAGGACACACTACACTAACTTGTAGCTTTAGCTGAACACTGTGCAGAGTTCGCACTACACTAACTTGTAGATTTAGCTGAACACTGTGAGGAGGACACACTACACTAACTTGTAGCTTTAGCTGAACACTGTGCACTACACTAACTTGTAGCTTTAGCTGAACACTGTTCAGAGGTCGCACTACACTAACTTGTAGCTTTAGCTGAACACTGTGCCGAGGTCGCACTACAATAACTTGAAGCTTAAGCTGAACACTGTGCAGAGGTCGCACTACACTAACTTGTAGCTTTAGCTGAACACTGTGAGGAGGACACACTACACTAACTTGTAGCTTTAGCTGAACACTGTGCACTACACTAACTTGTAGCTTTAGCTGACCACTGTTCAGAGGACGCACTACACTAACTTGTTGCTTTAGCTGAACACTGTGCACTACACTAACTTGTAGCTTCAGCTGAACACTCTTCAGAGGACGCACTACACTAACTTGTAGCTTTAGCTGAACACTGTGCAGAGGTCACAATACACTATCTTGTAGCTTTAGCGGAACACTGTTAGGAGGACCCACTACACTAACTTGTAGCTTTAGCTCAACACTGTGCACTACACTAGCTTGTAGCTTTAGCTGAACACTGTTCAGAGGACACACTACACTAACTTGTAGCTTTAGCTGAACACTGTGCAGAGGTCGCACTACACTAACTTGTAGCTTTAGCTGAACACTGTGAGGAGGACACACTACACTAACTTGTATCTTTAGCTGAACACTGTGCACTACTCTAACTTGTAGCTTTAACTGAACACTGTTCAGAGGATGCACTACACTAACTTGTTGCTTTAGCTGAACACTGTGCACTACACTAACTTGTAGCTTTAGCTGAATACTGTTCAGAGGATGCACTACACTAATTTGTAGCTTTATCTGAACAGTGTGAGGAGGACACACTACACTAACTTGTAGCTTTAATTGAAAACTGTGCACTACACTAACTTGTAGCTTTAGCTGAACACTGTGCAGAGGACCCACTACACTAACTTGTAGCTTTAGCTGAACACTGTGAGGAGGACGCACTAGACTAACTTGTAGCTTTAGCTGAACACTGTGAGGAGGACACACTACACTAACTTGTAGCTTTAGCTGAACACTGTGCACTACACTAACTTGTAGCTTTAGCTGAACACTTTTCAGAGGACGCACTACACTAACTTGTAGCTATAGCTGAACAATGTGCAGAGGTCGCACTACACTAACTTGTAGCTTTATCTGAGCACTGTGCAGAGGTCGCACTACACTAACTTGTAGATTTAGCTGAACACTGTGAGGAGGACACACTACACTAAATTGTAGCTTTAGCTGAACACTGTAAACTACACTAACTTGTAGCTTTAGCTTAACACTGTTCAGAGGACGCACTACACTAACTTGTAGCTTTAGCTGAACTCTGTGCAGAGGTCGCACTACACTAACTTGTAGCTTTAGCTGAACACTGTGCAGAGGTCGCACTACACTAACTTGTAGCTTTAGCTGAACACTATGCGCTACACTAACTTGTAGCTTTAGCTGAACACTGTGCACTACACTAACTTGTAGCTTTAGCTGAACACTGTTCACAGGACGCACTACACTAACTTGAAGCTTTAGCTGAACACTGTGCAGAGGTCGCACTACACTCACTTGTAGCTTTAGCTGAACAGTGTGAGGAGGACGCATTACACTGACTTGTAGCTTTAGCTGAAAACTGTGCACTACACTAACTTGTAGCTTTAACTGAACACTGTGCAGAGGTCGCACTACACTAACTTGTAGCTTTAGCTGAACATTGTTCAGAGGACGCACTACACTAACTTGTAGCTTTAGCTGAACACTGTGCACTACACTAACTTGAAGCTTTAGCTGAACACTGTTCACAGGACGCACTACACTAACTTGTAGCTTTAGCTGAACACTGTGCAGAGGTCGCACTATACTCACTTGTAGCTTTAGCTGAACAGTGTGAGGAGGACGCATTACACTGACTTGTAGCTTTAGCTGAACACTGTGCAGAGGTCGCACTACACTCACTTGTAGCTTTAGCTGAACACTGTTCAGAGGTCGCACTACACTAACTTGTAGCTTTAGCTGAACACTATACGCTACACTAACTTGTAGCTTTAACTGAACACTGTACAGGGGACGCACTACACTAACTTGTAGCTTTAGCTGAACACTGTGCAGAGGTCGCACTACACTAACTTGTAGCTTTAGCTGAACACTGTGCAGAGGTTGCACTACACTAACTTGTACCTTTAGCTGAACACTATGCACTACACTAACTTGTAGCTTTAGCTGAGCATTGTGAGGAGGACGCACTACACTAACTTGTAGCTTTAGCTGAACAATGTGCTCTACACTAACTTGTAGCTTTAGCTGAAAACTGTTCAGAGGACACATTACACTAACTTGTAGCTTTAGCTGAAAACTGTGCACTACACCAACTTGTAGCTTTAGCTGAACACAGTACAGAGGTCGCACTACACTAACTTGTAGCTTTAGCTGAACACTGTGCAGAGGTCACACTACACTAACTTGTAGATTTAGCTGAACACTGTGAGGAGGACACACTACACTAACTTGTAGCTTTATCTGAACACTGTGCACTACACTAACTTGTAGCTTTAGCTGAACACTGTTCAGAGGACGCACTACACTAACTTGTTGCTTTAGCTGAACACTGTGCACTACACTAACTTGTAGCTTTAGCTGAACACTGTTCAGAGGTCGCACTACACTAACTTGTAGCTTTAGCTGAACACTGTGCCGAGGTCGCACTACAATAACTTGAAGCTTAAGCTGAACACTGTGCAGAGGTCGCACTACACTAACTTGTAGCTTTAGCTGAACACTGTGAGGAGGACACACTACACTAACTTGTAGCTTTAGCTGAACACTGTGCACTACACTAACTTGTAGCTTTAGCTGACCACTGTTCAGAGGACGCACTACACTAACTTGTTGCTTTAGCTGAACACTGTGCACTACACTAACTTGTAGCTTCAGCTGAACACTCTTCAGAGGACGCACTACACTAACTTGTAGCTTTAGCTGAACACTGTGCACTACATTAACTTGTAGCTTTAGCTGACCACTGTTCAGAGGACGCACTACACTAACTTGTTGCTTTAGCTGAACACTGTGCACTACACTAACTTGTAGCTTCAGCTGAACACTCTTCAGAGGACGCACTACACTAACTTGTAGCTTTAGCTGAACACTGTGCAGAGGTCACAATACACTATCTTGTAGCTTTAGCGGAACACTGTTAGGAGGACCCACTACACTAACTTGTAGCTTTAGCTGAACACTGTGCACTACACTAACTTGTAGCTTTAGCTGAACACTGTTCAGAGGACACACTACACTAACTTGTAGCTTTAGCTGAACACTGTGCAGAGGTCGCACTACACTAACTTGTAGCTTTAGCTGAACACTGTGAGGAGGACACACTACACTAACTTGTATCTTTAGCTGAACACTGTGCACTACTCTAACTTGTAGCTTTAACTGAACACTGTTCAGAGGATGCACTACACTAACTTGTTGCTTTAGCTGAACACTGTGCACTACACTAACTTGTAGCTTTAGCTGAATACTGTTCAGAGGATGCACTACACTAATTTGTAGCTTTATCTGAACAGTGTGAGGAGGACACACTACACTAACTTGTAGCTTTAATTGAAAACTGTGCACTACACTAACTTGTAGCTTTAGCTGAACACTGTGCAGAGGACCCACTACACTAACTTGTAGCTTTAGCTGAACACTGTGAGGAGGACGCACTAGACTAACTTGTAGCTTTAGCTGAACATTGTGAGGAGGACACACTACACTAACTTGTAGCTTTAGCTGAACACTGTGCACTACACTAACTTGTAGCTTTAGCTGAACACTTTTCAGAGGACGCACTACACTAACTTGTAGCTATAGCTGAACAATGTGCAGAGGTCGCACTACACTAACTTGTAGCTTTAGCTGAGCACTGTGCAGAGGTCGCACTACACTAACTTGTAGATTTATCTGAACACTGTGAGGAGGACACACTACACTAAATTGTAGCTTTAGCTGAACACTGTAAACTACACTAACTTGTAGCTTTAGCTTAACACTGTTCAGAGGACGCACTACACTAACTTGTAGCTTTAGCTGAACTCTGTGCAGAGGTCGCACTACACTAACTTGTAGCTTTAGCTGAACACTGTGCAGAGGTCGCACTACACTAACTTGTAGCTTTAGCTGAACACTATGCGCTACACTAACTTGTAGCTTTAGCTGAACACTGTGCACTACACTAACTTGTAGCTTTAGCTGAACACTGTTCACAGGACGCACTACACTAACTTGTAGCTTTAGCTGAACACTGTGCAGAGGTCGCACTACACTCACTTGTAGCTTTAGCTGAACAGTGTGAGGAGGACGCATTACACTGACTTGTAGCTTTAGCTGAAAACTGTGCACTACACTAACTTGTAGCTTTAACTGAACACTGTGCAGAGGTCGCACTACACTAACTTGTAGCTTTAGCTGAACACTGTTCAGAGGACGCACTACACTAACTTGTAGCTTTAGCTGAACACTGTGCACTACACTAACTTGAAGCTTTAGCTGAACACTGTTCACAGGACGCACTACACTAACTTGTAGCTTTAGCTGAACACTGTGCAGAGGTCGCACTATACTCACTTGTAGCTTTAGCTGAACAGTGTGAGGAGGACGCATTACACTGACTTGGAGCTTTAGCTGAACACTGTGCAGAGGTCGCACTACACTCACTTGTAGCTTTAGCTGAACACTGTTCAGAGGTCGCACTACACTAACTTGTAGCTTTAGCTGAACACTATACGCTACACTAACTTGTAGCTTTAACTGAACACTGTACAGGGGACGCACTACACTAACTTGTAGCTTTAGCTGAACACTGTGCAGAGGTCGCACTACACTAACTTGTAGCTTTAGCTGAACACTGTGCAGAGGTTGCACTGCACTAACTTGTACCTTTAGCTGAACACTATGCACTACACTAACTTGTAGCTTTAGCTGAGCATTGTGAGGAGGACGCACTACACTAACTTGTAGCTTTAGCTGAACAATGTGCTCTACACAAACTTGTAGCTTTAGCTGAAAACTGTTCAGAGGACACATTACACTAACTTGTAGCTTTAGCTGAAAACTGTGCACTACACCAACTTGTAGCTTTAGCTGAACACAGTACAGAGGTCGCACTACACTAACTTGTAGCTTTAGCTGAACACTGTGCAGAGGTCGCACTACACTAACTTGTAGATTTAGCTGAACACTGTGAGGAGGACACACTACACTAACTTGTAGCTTTAGCTGAACACTGTGCACTACACTAACTTGTAGCTTTAGCTGAACACTGTTCAGAGGTCGCACTACACTAACTTGTAGCTTTAGCTGAACACTGTGCCGAGGTCGCACTACAATAACTTGAAGCTTAAGCTGAACACTGTGCAGAGGTCGCACTACACTAACTTGTAGCTTTAGCTGAACACTGTGAGGAGGACACACTACACTAACTTGTAGCTTTAGCTGAACACTGTGCACTACACTAACTTGTAGCTTTAGCTGACCACTGTTCAGAGGACGCACTACACTAACTTGTTGCTTTAGCTGAACACTGTGCACTACACTAACTTGTAGCTTCAGCTGAACACTCTTCAGAGGACGCACTACACTAACTTGTAGCTTTAGCTGAACACTGTGCAGAGGTCACAATACACTATCTTGTAGCTTTAGCGGAACACTGTTAGGAGGACCCACTACACTAACTTGTAGCTTTAGCTGAACACTGTGCACTACACTAACTGGTAGCTTTAGCTGAACACTGTTCAGAGGACACACTACACTAACTTGTAGCTTTAGCTGAACACTGTGCAGAGGTCGCACTACACTAACTTGTAGCTTTAGCTGAACACTGTGAGGAGGACGCACTAGACTAACTTGTAGCTTTAGCTGAACACTGTGAGGAGGACACACTACACTAACTTGTAGCTTTAGCTGAACACTGTGCACTACACTAACTTGTAGCTTTAGCTGAACACTTTTCAGAGGACGCACTACACTAACTTGTAGCTATAGCTGAACAATGTGCAGAGGTCGCACTACACTAACTTGTAGCTTTAGCTGAACACTGTGCAGAGGTCGCACTACACTAACTTGTAGATTTAGCTGAACACTGTGAGGAGGACACACTACACTAAATTGTAGCTTTAGCTGAACACTGTAAACTACACTAACTTGTAGCTTTAGCTTAACACTGTTCAGAGGACGCACTACACTAACTTGTAGCTTTAGCTGAACTCTGTGCAGAGGTCGCACTACACTAACTTGTAGCTTTAGCTGAACACTGTGCAGAGGTCGCACTACACTAACTTGTAGCTTTAGCTGAGCACTGTGAGGAGGACGCACTACACTAACTTGTAGCTTTAGCTGAACACTGTGCACTACACTAACTTGTAGCTTTAGCTGACCACTGTTCAGAGGATGCACTACACTTAGCTGAACACTGTGCAGAGGTCTCACTACACTAACTTGTAGCTTTAGCTTAACACTGTGAGGAGGATGCACTACACTATATTGTAGCTTTAGCTGAACACTGTGCACTACACTAACTTGTAGCTTTAGCCGAACCCTGTTCAGAGGACGCACTACACTAACTTGTAGCTTTTGCTGAACACTGTGCAGAGGTCGCACTACACTAACTTGTAGCTTTGGCTGAACACTGTGCAGAGGTCACACTAAATTAACTTGTAGCTTTAGCTGAACACTGTGAGGAGGATGCACTACACTAACTTGTAGCTTTTGCTGAACACTGTGCAGAGGTCGCACTACACTAACTTGTAGCTTTGGCTGAACACTGTGCAGAGGTCACACTAAATTAACTTGTAGCTTTAGCTGAACACTGTGAGGAGGATGCACTACACTAACTGTAAATAGTCTAGCTGCCTGACTGTGGTACTAATAGGATCAGAAGAACACCAGCAATTTTCTTCAGGTAGCTGTAAATACTGTAACAACACAAGCCTGCCTGTCACTAGGAAGATAATAACAAGAACAGACCTAGCTAAACTGAATACAATATATATATATATATATATATATATATATATATATATATATATATATATATATATATATATATATATATATATATATATATATATATATATATATATATATATATATATATATATATATATATATATATATATATGTGTAACAAGCCCCTTCCTCTCTCAGTTCCACTCTCCTGACACTCCTCTGCTGCTATAGAATCAGATTGCAGATCGCACCATCTGATTGCTTGGTCATCCAATGCTCCGGGATTAGAATTACAGCTATGTGCCATTCTAACCCAGTTGTGATAGCTCAGAACAAACACCAGGCAGGCTGTATGTAAGTTCAACCATTAATCTCAATTTATTGACAGGAATACAGTCTTATTTATACAATAAAAGAGGAGGTGCAGACTGCTGCTCATATTACTCTAACAATACAGCTGTAACCTAATTAACCTAATTAACATGAGCTAATTAACTAATCCCTTTAGACAGCCTAGATGACTCCGACATGACCTTTAGGCCAGACTGGCCGTCTTGTAGTTTAGAAAATCCAATCAACATTATCACAATAAACATAGACTCTTCTTCATACAATAGCAGAGTTAATTAACACAAACAACAATGGGGATCTAATGACTCTTAGATCCCATACTAGAGACTTATTTACAGTACACATTTTAGCAGACAACAGACAGACAGGTGCTGGAATTTACATCAGCATCTCCTAACAGTATCTGTCCCAGCATTATGAATCAGCCACTATTCCAATATGGCAAATCCAGGCTCCCCAGAGTCTGTGTGTCCTGGGGGACCAGGACCCGAATCCACAGTAATACCACCTCAAGGGTCCCCAGGCATACAGCTCACAAAGAGCACCATTCCCCCAAATGCAAGGGCACACGATCGATCGGCAAGAGGCTAGCATACAGTCCCCTCCAAAAGTCTCTCTCCCGGCTAGGTCTGTCACATTTCTCCCCTTTCGGCAGGAGACTAACACAGGAGGAGACCCCAGATGGTTGACTCCAAAGTTAGTCAGTAGTTCCAGTCCTCTAATGCCTGTACCCACACAGTACTCCAAACAAATTGTTCCAAAGAAAGCATTACTCACCCAGCCAACCTCTGCCTCTCTCAGAGAACATATCTGCCGCTGGGGAGAGGCCTGGACTGGCCCTTCTTCCTGGAGTCCTTTCTGCCACTGGAGAGAAGACATGGTCTGGGCTCACTCCGTCATGCTGTTGGGGATCTGGGCCGACTGCCCAGCATCCCTGGGGTATACAGGTGGAGACTGAAGTCCCATCCACCTTTACAGGAAATCCATCCTCTGTTAGTTGAGGGCAGAGGCCAGCAGGATTCGGCCCTGTTGCCAGCCCTTCTGCTGGAAACCCCACACCATCTGCTCCAGCTAACTGTTGGGGAGGGACAACACACACCTCCTCTCCCTTCTCCCCTGTATCTGCTGCTGGGAAGTGATTGCCACCTTCTCACCCTGAGCCTCCAGAACCACCGCAGGTGTAGGGCAGAGATCTTGGACCCTCTGCCCGGTTGCCAGTGCTTCAGCTGGGGAAGTTCCTTGTAACTTCACAGATACTTCTGTTGGTGCTGGGCAGAGCACAGTGAAGTTTGGCCCTAATAACAGCTCTTCTACTGCTGGAGGCTAACCAGGTTGTTCTTCCTCAGCAGAAAAGTCTATCAAATCCCCTGTCTCTGCAACTGGTGTCTGGGGATAAAGGTTCACCATCTCCTCTCCGTGGAACCCAGAAGATGCTATCAGTGCTGGGCAGAGCACAGTGAAGTTTGGCCCTAATAACAGCTCTTCTTCTGCTGGAGGCTCACCAGGTTGTTCTTCCTCAGCAGAAAAGTCTATCAAATCCCCTGTCTCTGCAACTGGTGTCTGGGGATAAAGGTTCACTATCTCCTGTCCCTGGAACCCAGAAGATGCTATCAGTGCTCGGCAGAGGTTAGCAGAGCTCTGCCCTGTTGTCAGCACTTCAGGTTTGGGGACAGCAATCTTCAGATTTTCCACTGCCGATTCTCTGGCATTCTGCTGGACAGGCACATTCCTCCATCCAAGATCATCCAATGCAGAAACAGGTTCATCAAGGTCAGTCAGCACTTGCATCCGTCATAAGACCTCCACCTCCATAGCTGCGGGTGCAGGTTGGCAAAGCACACCGTTACTCTGCCACATTGTCAACTCTTCAGCCAGGATTTCAGAGTTGTCAACTGGTATTTCATGATAGTCCCAGGCAAAGGGGGCACCACCCTACTGCTGAGCAGAGTCTAACAGCTGTTTGTAGGCGATCTCCAACTCCCATTCCTGAACGGCCAGAAACTCCAAATCTTCCAGTGCCCAGTGCACTTCTGAGACATTCAGTCTCCGCTCTCTGTGCTCCATTATTTCCTCCAAACCCCACTCCCGATCACTTCCAAAGTCAGGGTCCCTGGACAGCCTCCAGGGAACTAGACTGGACTCTCCTTTCAAGATTTGCCTGTAAATAGATTGAAAATGCAGATTATGCTTCTCTACAAATACATTAATGCACCAACATCAGCTGCCATTTTTGAATATGTCAGCAATAAGTGGTTTGTAGATGGAGGTTGTGACCTGACAATTGTGACATTTTGAAAAAACATACCACAGGTTCTTTAGTGGGTGGTTGGTTTTCATCTGGTGAAACTGGTTCTGCATTTATTTCTTGGTTTGTGTCAGCATCAATTTCATTTTCTGGTGACATACTTGCACACCTTGCAGGAACATTTGAGACAGTTCTAGGTAAGAATAAGAGCATACAATTTGATATTGATAATGTTTCAAAAAAACATACAGCTGTTTCAGTGTTTACAGAATAATGTCATGTGTACACTACAGGATAGCCCTCTAGCTGTAGATGGGGGGAACGTTCAAAAAAGGGGTTCAGGTTCCCTTCTGGATAATGTGATTGTAGAAATACTATGCTAAGATAATTGCTGGAGACGATAGCAGTAGGCAATATTATTCTGAGACACATACACACAAAAAGGTATAATATCTGCAGCTTCTTGGATGCTAAAAAAACCCAAAACAAATATGCTTACAAACGCAACTCAGTGGTGCACCTCAAAAACAACTAAGGTTAAGCCTACGACGCGTTGAAGGTGCTCCACTCCTATTTGCAGACCTCTCTACGTTGAGTTATTTCTTGTAGCGGTCACGTAGGGACCTCCATCTTGTATAAATCTCCTTTCCTGCAATATATTCCATTGTATAAATTAATTATATGAAAAACATAATGCACGGAGCAATCATTGACCATAGTCAATGTAAACAGACAGATCCCCGATCTGAAAGAGGAGTTAGAGAGTGATCTGCTGTTCCTAGTGATTAGGAACAATGATCTTTCTCCTCCACCAGTCAGCCCATCCCACCTACAGTTAGAAACACTCCCAGGAAACACACTTAACCCCATGATCACCCCCTAGTGTTAACCCCTTCCCTGCCAGTGACATAATAATACAGTAATCAGTGTTTTTTTTAGCTCTGATCGTTAAATGTCACTGGTCCCAGAAAAGTGTCAAAACTGTTTGATCTCTCTGCCGCAATGTCACTGTCCCACTAAAAATCGCAGCTCATCACCATTACTAGTACAAAAAAAATACAAATGCCAAAAATCTATCCCCTATTTTTTTTACCTAAAATATGTAGCAGAATACATATTGACCTATTTGTTTATAGTGCAAAAAATAAAAAAAGCAGAAGTGATCAAATACCACCAAAAGACAGCTCTATTTGTGGGGAAAAACGGACAACAATATTGTTTGGTTATAGCGGTGCATGACCGCACAATTGTCAGTTAAAGCAGCATAGTATTGTATAGCAAAAAATGGCCTGGGCATTTAGGGAGAAAATCTTCTGGTCTGTGGTTAAGGTATGGTTGCTATGGGCAACTGATATGATGTAGGTGCACCCTGCTACCCACACATCAATCATTGCACTCACCTCGGTTATCCTGTTCACTTGCAGACATATTTTCCCACTTGGTGTCACAAATCGGTACACTTCCTCCATTTCACCCTCTTCATGACTCTGTTGGAGTATCCTGGGCATTCAGGGTCCCATATCTCTGGTTGGTTTTGCACCAAGGATATTATGGCCGCATGTGCAATATCACGGCCACCATTGCCATGCTCCTCTCTCTAGAGTACACTCTCCTCAACTTCCTGTGTCATTCCAAGGTATACCTTGTGATTCTGATGTGCTTCCTGTTGTTTTTTTCTTTTGTTCACGCTGCTATCCGCAGCTGAAACAGTGCACTGCGATTACCCACGGTTATGTGCAGATAGCTGCGCTAAATCGTTCCTGGACGTAGTCATATTAATTTTTTCTATTTGCACAAAACCGCATGTAACAAAATGGTCGCTAAACGTAGTGTGTGAATGGGGGCATAGGAAAGCATTGTGTGCGTTTACCTGCCGTAGATAACTTCATCTGTCTGCAGCTAAAAGCTGAATTCTATCTGCCCGTGTGAAAGGGACCTAATACTGTATTTGTGTAATAGTAGACATCACCGATTTTTTTCCTGAAGAATTGAACTTTATTGATGAAATGCGTTAAGACTCAATGCTTCGCCATAATTATTGGATATAGTAGTAGAAGTTGTATAAGTTGTTAAAAAAGTATTTTTAATATATTTTGAAAGGTAGTTGATGGATATTTGTCTGAAAGGTGTTGAAGTTCCTGAATTAAATATGTTTGTATTTAACAACATTTTTAAACTGCTATTAATCAAAGTAAAATAGTTCTAATAGCAATGAGATCTGAGCTTATGTGTGCTGTACCTTAAAAGTCCAGTAGGCCATTCCCCATATTTGCTGGCTGTTTGATATGGTACATCTAATCATCTAATTTAGATGGCATCCATGCTTTATTAAGAACATTGTGCAAATTCTTAGAATTAGTTTTCTTCAAAAAAAAAAAAAAAAAACAGCCATTGTACACAACAAAAGGTGTCCATACAGCTTGTTTTCTTTAAAAAGCAACTGCAGTAGGAAATTTGTACCTGCCAGCATGCTGTAGAAAAGGACCATTGCTCTATGTCAGCCCTCATGTTGTAAAGCCATGCTCAAATTGTGGGCGCCATATAAATCCTGTATAATAATAACAATAATAATCAGCAGCGGACATGTCGGACCTGTGCAGAGAGACCTCTGCTTTCACACAGAGAATATGGGTTCTTCCCTAAAGCATGCTGGCAAAGGCAGGGCTGGTCCAAGACATTGTGCTGCCTGAGTCCAAGAATGAAATGGGGCCTCCATGCACAGCAGAAAGCTCCTCTACCTTCATGCTGTTGGCTGTCAGCTGGTCAGCTGAATTTCCCCTGCAGTTTCCACCTCCTGACCCGACATGACATCCATCAGCGGCAATGGGGGGAGCCGCAGAGAGGTTGGGTGGGCAGTCTGCTGTGTGGGTATGGCAGCGAGTGCTCTGCCATTACCTCTAACAGCAGCAGCCCTGGGCCCCCCCTCACAGTGGGATAAGTGGTGCCCCCCCCACAGTGAAATAAGAAGTGGGTGGGAGTTTTGCCTACGGTCTTGGGTGTCAATTTGCCACCCCTCTAAAACTTCTGCCTGGGTCCAATGGACCCACCGGGACCCATGGTAGGGCCGGCCCTGGGTGAAGGACAGTCTTAGTAATGTGGCTGCAAACAAACTCTGTGACCCCAATTTTGTTTTGTCGCACCTACAGTTTAAACTGAAAGTTTAGTTGGTCTTTAATAATACCAAATATATTAAACAGTGATAAAGAAGCCTATACATTGTATGAATCAGCAAACTGCATATTTTTTTTATTTATTTGAATATATGTCTGCGGATTTATCCAGTTTAACAGAGAATCATATAATTTTTAATTCATGATTGCCTTAATTCCTGAACTGCATCAGAATGATCTGCTTGTAAACATTTGCAAAGTGTTGATTCTCCTGACTCGGTCAGCACTTCCAGTCTAATCTCTTAGGCAGATTTGATAGAATAAACCACACTACAAGCTGGAACTCAGAAACAAGCAATCCTTTAAATCAGCTGTTTGCCCAGTTGTATTTATAGCTTCTATATATAGGCTTTGTTTTGTTTACATAAACCCAAAGTAGCAAAAGGAAACAAGGAGAATAAAAGCAGACTGCTTCATTTATGCATCCTGTTTACTGCTCTGCATTTTATGTGTCTAGATGCCATAAAAAGCTAATACTGCAGAAAGTAGATTGACAAATATCAGAAATGTATTTTCTGTCTAAACCTCCCTTGTTAGTTTCAATTACAGTACATTCTGTCCCCAGATGAATTACTTTCACTCTGGGATTCATTATATAAATGACTCTACAGTCCTTGAGCTTCGGGCCTTAGAGAATTTGCTGCTGGATAAGTAATTTTACATAATAAAATAGATGAGGCACCAAGAATGCCTGCATCCAGTTGCTAAAACAAAGAATAATATATGTTCATTTTTACCAGAATGTAGAGGTCAGAACAAAGAAAATAAATATTATTAAAATCCTGTCTGCAGTTCAGAGTAAGATAAGAAACATACAATTATGTTTAAAATGGAACAGTTTAAAAGCCGCAATGTGTTTCACTCAGATTTTTATAATTTAAATGGTACCTGGTAATAACAACTGGAAATAGTTTTGCTAATGGTTATTTCAGGACATTAAAAGATCATTCAGCACATCTCTAAAAAAGACAGTGTTAGGTGCAATTTAGTATGTAAAAAGGATAGTTAATTTTAGATTAAAAGTGGGCCTGGACTCTGGATCATATTATACTGAGAAGGTGGACATATGCAACGTATTAATATATAATAGCAGATATAATATCAGCATTTGATTACCTTTTATATTTAGGTAAATCATACCACAAGGTTTCATCTGCAGTGGTACTAAAAAACAAAAAAAGGCCACAATTGTTTCCATAATTCAGTTCCTGATGGGACAAAGTGATAAAATGTCAAATCTTCCTATAAAGTTTGCTGCAATGTCAAACGATGCTCCCCTTGGTTCATGGAAGGCCGAAACCACAGCTAGCTAGTAGGTGGATGCTTTGTCTAGCTTTGGTTGCCTGCACTTGCCTGAGGTAAGCATCAACAAGAGAAGTTTGCAGGGAAGTGAGTCATGTAAACCTTCCATCCCTCTGCATTTGTCTTGATGGTGCTTTCTTCAGGCAAGTACTGAGAGCTGCAGACAGGCACTCTCTTGTAAAGTAGCTGTCTCCTCCCTATCTGCCCTGGGGTGGGGGCAGAGGGCTCCCTGTCCAACATCATAGCTAGTGTTACAGGGCACCCAGGAAGATGGGGCATCATGTACTTTGTCTCATCAAGAAATAACTAATACGAAAAAGTGATAATTCTTCTTTAGGCTTTTCCCTCAAACCCTCTGCGCTGGCACCTCCCATCCCTTTAAGAGGTTTCAGATGCCAGGAGGTGGGGCAGGATTTATGATCATGTGACCCCCGCGATTGGCTGTCAAGGCAATCAGATGATCAGAAAGCTCCCGAGCTTTCCGCTAACCACTGATAACTGTGTTGGGAGCGCCCAGGGAGCATGCTCTTGGCACAGCTGTGTCAGCTAGTTGGTATGCAAATATGTGGCAGCTCGTTGCCATGGCCCACCTGCCAAGAGGCCGCATATTTGCGTACTGTCTGGGATTAGTGGTTAAAGTGTATGTATGGGCAAAATAAAAAGAAAACATATTCAGCAGGCAGCACATCTCTCCAATACATGCACATTTTCACAAGCTTTGTCTCTTTAAAATTGTAGCAAGTACTGAAAAATACATTTTAATCTGCTAGAAATTCTGTGCTCTGTTAACTTCCCTTTTAGTATTTACAACTCTGGATCTGCTACACTGAAATGCAGTAATGTAATCAGTAGTGATGAGCCAAATGTATGTGTGTTCAGTTGAGCAAATGTACAGTGAACATTACCAAAGTTCAAGGGATTGGCAAAAAAAAGGACTGAGAAGTTGGACAAATTATCGGTCAACACGAAGAAGTAAATTTCAGATGGAGCAGGGGTCAAAGAGTTAGACACGTTTTGCGCAAATGTTAGTGCTTAGTCATTATTGAGGTAGTGACTAAGCGCTAACATTTGCGCAAAACGCATCTACCTCTTTGTCCCCTGCTCCATCTGTCAACCACTTGTCATATGAAGCTTCAATAAAAGGATTTTTGGAAGTGCAGCCATCAGGAATAATTTCCTTATGATCCACAGCATGCGAGCTGGGCTAGCACCTGACTAGTGTGTGTGGGGATTAACCAGAGACTCATCCACCTGGAGCGGCTTTTTTAAATTTCAGGTGGCTTAAAAGGTCATTAAAAATATGTAATTCTCTAAATAAAGTGCTTGGAGTGCGTTAAAGCTGTGTGTGGAATTACAAAACATAACAATTCTCATGGATAGCATCAGCAACACCATATTCTTGCATCACAGATGTTCAGTAGGATCTGGGAGTATGTATCAGAAAAGATTATTCCACATGGAGGACAAGGTTCTATGAGGGAACCTGATATAGAGAAGGAGGAATAGTGGGGGAAGCTGATCTCAAACTATACAGTATAGAAATCGTATTACCTAATTCCAGTGCAAAAAAGAGTAGTTGCAACAAGTTATAGCTCAGAATAAGTAATTATAGAATAACAAACCTTAAAACAAAATTAAAAGGTATGTTCACAAATGCAAGAAACCTGGCTAACAAAATGGATGAACTAGAACTTATATGAATCCATGAGCACTTTGACTTTGTGGGAATATGAGAAATCTGGTTGAACAGTTCACACAACAGTACCCTCTATTTCAGAAGAGGTAGAGGAGTATGAACAGTATATACTGCTAAAAATAGGATATTACCTCACTGGTTAGATGGAGGGAACATTATGCCAGAAGTTATAGTACAGCCAGAGACAAGTTCATATAGAGGATCTATGGCCACTGTGCCTATTATCAGAGATTGCTAGTTTAGAACTGACAGGGGTTATAACTTTCATGTCCAAAATGAAAAAAAAGTTTTGCCTACAGTTCTACTTTAATTAAAACAAAAACTATTTTTTAAAAAAAGCAAATGAAAACAGAAATAAAATAACAAAATTAAAACCTATGTGCCTAAATTCTATTGTAAAGGAAATTAGAAAAAACAGGCCTTTAACCACTTGAGCCCCGGACCATTATGCTGCCTAAGGACCAGAGGTCTTTTTCCAATTTGGCACTGCGTCGCTTTAACTGCTAATTGCGCGGTCATGCAATGCTGTACCCAAACAAAATTTGCGTCCTTTTCTTCCCACAAATAGAGCTTTCTTTTGATGGTATTTGATCACCTCTGCAGTTTTTATTTTTTGCGCTATAAACGGAAAAAGACCGAAAATTTTTTAAAAAAATGATATTTTCTACTTTTTGTTATAAAAAAAATCCAATAAACTAAATTTTAGTCATACATTTAGGCCAAAATGTATTCGGCCACATGTCTTTGGTAAAAAAAATGTCAATAAGCATATATTTATTGGTTTGCGCAAAAGTTATAGCGTCTACAAACTAGGGTACATTTTCTGTAATTTACACAGCTTTTAGTTTATGACTGCCTGTGTCATTTCTTGAGGTGCTAAAATGGCAGGGCAGTACAACCCCCCCCCAAATGACCCCATTTTGGAAAGTAGACACCCCAAGGAAATTGCTGAGAGGCATGTTGAACCCATTGAATATTTATTTTTTTTGTCCCAAGTGATTGAATAATGACAAAAAAAAAAAAAAAAAAAAATATTTACAAAAAGTTGTCACTAAATGATATATTGCTCACACAGGCCATGGGCCTATGTGGAATTGCACCCCAAAATACATTGAGCTGCTTCTCCTGAGTATGGGGATACCACATGTGTGGGACTTTTTGGGAGCTTAGCCGCATACGGGGCCCCGAAAACCAAGCACCGCCTTCAGGATTTCTAAGGGTGTAAATTTTTGATTTCACTCTTCACTGCCTATCACAGTTTCGGAGGCCATGGAATGCCCAGGTGGCACAAAACCCCCCCAAATGACCCCATTTTGGAAAGTAGACACCCCAAGCTATTTGCTGAGAGGAATATTGAGTCCATGGAATATTTTATATTTTGACACAAGTTGCGGGAAAGTGACACTTTTTTTTTTGTTTTTTTGGTTTTTTTTGCACAAAGTTGTCACTAAATGATATATTGCTCACACAGGCCATGGGCATATGTGGAATTGCACCCCAAAATACATTTAGCTGCTTCTCCTGAGTATGGGGATACCACATGTGTGGGACTTTTTGGGAGCCTAGCCGCGTACGGGGCCCGAAAACCAAGCACCGCCTTCAGGATTTCTAAGGGTGAAAATTTTTGATTTCACTCTTCACTGCCTATCACAGTTTCGGAGGCCATGGAATGCCCAGGTGGCACAAAACCCCCCCAAATGACCCCATTTTGGAAAGTAGACACCCCAAGCTATTTGCTGAGAGGCATGGTGAGTATTTTGCAGTTCTCATTTGTTTTTGAAAATGAAGAAAGACAAGAAAAAACTTTTTTTTTTTTCTTTTTTCAATTTTCAAAACTTTGTGACAAAAAGTGAGGTCTGCAAAATACTCACTATACCTCTCAGCAAATAGCTTGGGGTGTCTACTTTCCAAAATGGGGTCATTTGGGGGGGTTTTGTGCCACCTGGGCTTTCCATGGCCTCCGAAACTGTGATAGGCAGTGAAGAGTGAAATCAAAAATTCACGCCCTTAGAAAGCCTGAAGGCGGTGCTTGGTTTTCGGGGTCCCGTACGCGGCTAGGCTCCCAAAAAGTCTCACACATGTGGTATACCCGTACTCAGGAGAAGCAGCAGAATGTATTTTGGGGTGTAATTTCACATATTCCCATGGCATGTTTGAGCAATATATCATTTAGTGACAACTTTGTGCAAAAAAAAAAAAAAAAAATTTGTCTCTTTCCCGCAACTTGTGTCGCAATATAAAATATTCCATGGACTCGACATGCCTCTCAGCAAATAGCTTGGGGTGTCTACTTTCCAAAATGGGGTCATTTGGGGGGGTTTTGAACTGTCCTGGCATTTTATGCACAACATTTAGAAGCTTATGTCACACATTACTCACTCTTCTAACCACTTGAAGACAAAGCCCTTTCTGACACTTTTTGTTTACATGAAAAAGTTTTTTTTTTTTGCAAAAAAATTACTTTGAACCCCCAAACATTATATATTTTTTTAAAGCAAATGCCCTACAGATTAAAATGGTGGGTGTTTCATTTTTTTTTTTCACACAGTATTTGTGCAGCGATTTTTCAAACGCATTTTTTTGGGAAAAAACACACTTTTTTTAATTTTAATGCACTAAAACACACTATATTGCCCAAATGTTTGATGAAATAAAAAAGATGATCTTAGGCCGAGTACATGGATACCAAACATGACATGCTTTAAAATTGCGCACAAACGTGCAGTGGCAACAAAATAAATACATTTTTAAAAGCCTTTAAAAGCCTTTACAGGTTACCACTTTAGATTTACAGAGGAGGTCTACTGCAAAAATTACTGCCCTCGATCTGACCTTCGCGGCGATACCTCACATGCGTGGTGCAATTGCTGTTTACGTTTGACGACAGACCGCCGCTTGCGTTCGCCTTAGCGCGAGAGCAGGGGGCGACAGGGGTGCTTTTTTTTTTTTTTTTTTTTTCTTTATTATTTTTTTGCTTTTTTATCTTATTTTTAAACTGTTCCTTTCATTTTTTTTTTTAATCATTTTTATTGTTATCTCGGGGAATGTAAATATCCCCTATGATAGCAATAGGTAGTGACAGGTACTCTTTTTTGAAAAAATTGGGGTCTATTAGACCCTAGATCTCTGCCCTCAAAGCATCTGATGACACCAAGATCGGTGTGATAAAATGCTTTCCCAATTTCCCAATGGCGCTATTTACATCTGGCGAAATCTAAGTCATAAAATGCTCGTAGCTTCCGGTTTCTTAGGCCATAGAGATGTTTGGAGCCACTCTGGTCTCTGATCAGCTCTATGGTCAGCTGGCTGAATCACCGGCTGCATTCTCAGGTTCCCTGTTGAGACAGGAGAGCCAGAGAAAAACACGGAAGACGGTGGGGGGGGCATTCCCTCCCACGGCTTGTAAAAGCAGTCTAGAGGCTAATTAGCCACTAGGATTGCTTTTACATGAAAGCCGACCGCTGGCTGAAAAGAATGATACCAAGATGATACCTAAACCTGCAGGCATCATTCTGGTATAACCATTCAAAGTCGTGAATGGCGTACCTGAAGACAAAAAAATGGTTAACAATAAAGCACAGTAAACGGTAAAGTATAAAAAATTGCATACCTGAAAAGCAAACATGATAAAACATAATAACAATAAAACATTGCAGAATAGAATACAGTAAAAAAGAGCAGAACAAGAGAGAGAGAATAGAGAGAGAGAGAACAATAAAACGACAACTATTTTTTTTTATTTTATATATATATATATATATTTTTTTTTATACTTTTTTTGTAACTAACTTTTATAACGGTAACCAGTTCCAGGTTCGGGTCTCTCAAAATGCGATGGCATCTTGGGAGACCCTGTGAAAGTGTGCCTAGTCTGTGCAATGCTGTACCCTACGCTAATACTCAACTAATGAATGGTAGCCTTCAAAACATTCACCAATGCAAAGACCAGGATTGTCAGGACAGGAGGGACAATAATAGCGGGTGTCACGCCTATATCCGCGCTTGCTGCACACACGACATCTTTTTTGGGGGTTTGTTGGGTAGGGGTACTCGGGAAGACATAAAGAAAATGCCTCTCATGCAGCCGACTGCATTTGGTTGGGGATGTGAATGGGGGAAGTACGGGTGCTGCAGAAGTGGTGGGTTCCCAATTAGGATTGGCGAATGCAGCAGGAAGGGCACTATGGGCACGAAGGGCCTGTGTTTGTCTTTTTGGTGGCAGCGGGACACTACTTGTGCTTGCCACCTCACCAGCTTGAACTGCACTTATGGGACTCGCCACGTCACCAAGTGTTACTGCAGTGCTGGTTTGACTACGACCAGGGTGTACTAGGCCGCTGGCGCTTGCCAGTTCAATAAAAAGCTACCAAAAAAACTGTTAGCGATCGCAAGGATCAGGCCTGACTCTGCGAACACTGCAGTTATGCGTTTAGTGTTTTGTAAGTGACAGTGATCGATCGATACTGCACTTAGGTGGGCTGGGCCGGGCGGAGGGGCAAAATGCAGGTGCTAGCAGGTATCTGGGCTGATCCCGCTAACACTGCGTTTTTGGGAACCCTAAACTGCTGGGGACGCTAGTATAGATCTGATCGGATCAGATATTGATCCGTTCAGATACTATACCACTAAGGGAGGTGTACGGTGCGTGCGTGGGTGTTAGCGGTACTGGCGCTAATCTGACGCTGCTTGGGGCTGGTGCTTGCCAGTTCACCAAAATACTACCAAAAAAACTGTTAGCGATCGCAGGGATCAGGCCTGACTCTGCGAACGCTGCAGTTATGCATTTAGTGTTTTGTAAGTGTCAGTGATCGATCGATACTGCACTTGGGTGGGCTGGGCTGGGCCGGGCGGAGGGGCAAAATGCAGGTGCTAGCAGGTATCTGGGCTGATCCCGCTAACACTGCATTTTTGGGAACCCTAAACTGCTGGGGATGCTAGTATAGATCTGATCGGATCAGATATTGATCCGTTCAGATACTATACCACTAAGGGAGGTGTACGGTGCGTGCGTGGGTGTTAGCGCTACTGGCGCTAACCTGACGCTGCCTGGGGATGGTGCTTGCCAGTTCACCAAAATGCTACCAAAAATATTTTAGCGATCGCAGGGATCAGGCCTGACTCTGCGAACGCTGCAGTTATGCGTTTAGTGTTTTGTAAGTGACAGTGATCGATCGATACTGCACTTGGGTGGGCCGGGCGGAGGGGCAAAACGCAGGTGCTAGCAGGTATCTGGGCTGATCCCGCTAACACTGTGTTTTTGGGAACCCTAAACTGCTGGGGATGCTAGTATAGATCTGATCGGATCAGATATTGATCCGATCAGATACTATACCACTAAGGGAGGCGTATGCTGCGTGCGTGGGTGTTAGCGGTACTGGCGCTAATCTGACGCTGCCTGGGGCGACACATATCACCGCCGGGCGATCAGGGGGCTAAACCTTTATTCGGTAATAAACGGCGGGTGCCCTGACACTAAAAAAAATAAACAAACTAACCAGCGTCACCCGTAACACTTATACGGTGATCAGTGGTGAAAGGGTTAACTAGGGGGCTATCAAGGGGTTAAAACATTTATTAGGTAGTATATGGGGGTCCCTGTCGCTATAAAACGCTGACGGCGAACCTAAATATTTAGGTCCCTAACTAGCATCACCAGCGACACTAATACAGCAATCAGAAAAATGATCGCTTAGCGACACTGGTGACGGGGGGTGATCAAGGGGTTAAAACTTTATTAGGGGGGGTTAGGGGGGTATCCTAGACCTAAAGGGGGCTAATATTCACTGTCCCAACACTGTAACTGTCACAAACTGACACCAATGCAGTAATCAGAAAAAAAAAAAAAAACTGCTGGTGTCAGTTTGTGACAGGGAGGGGGGGGGTGATTGGGGGGGATCGGGGGGCGATCGGGGGGGGGATCGGGGTGTTTTGTGTGCCTGGCATGTTCTACTGTGTTGTGTAGTGTTGGTGCACTCACAGTGAAGTCTTCTCTCCTCGGCGCTGCAACGGAATACCGAGCCGAGGAGAGATGACATCATTTCCTTTGCTGCTGTTTAGCATACAGCAGCAAAGGAAGTGATCTGATTGGCCGGCGGCGATCGCGAGGGGGGGGCCACGAACGGATGGTCTCCCCCTCACATCTGATCGCCGCTGGACAAAAGACGACCGCCTCGGGCACCGGGGGGGGGGTCCTATCGGACCCCCCACCCGCGAAAGGCAAATCACGTATATATACATGATTTTGCCTGTCCGTGCCACCTTGCCGACGTAAATCGGCGTGAGGCGGTCGTCAAGTGGTTAAATCGGTTGTAAAGCCAGAAGGTTTTTTTTATCTTAATGCATTCTATGCATTAAGATAAACAACCTTCAGTGTACAGCAGCCCCCCTCAGCCCCCCTAATGCTTACCTGAGCCCATCTCGATCCAGCAATGTTGCATGAGAGACTCGACTGTCCTGGACTCCTCTCCTCATTCGCTGAGACAGCAGTGTGGCGTTATTGGCTCCCGCTGCTGTCAATCAAACTCAGTGAGCCAATAAGTAGAGAAAAGTGGTGGGGCCGGGCCATGGCTCAGTGACTGAATGGAGGGAGCTGCGACTCAACTTTGGTGCCCCCATAGAAACCTGTGTGCTGTGGGGGAACTCAACAGGGAGGGGCCAGGAGCACCGAAGAGGGACCCTAGAAGAGGAGGATCCGGGCTGCACTGTGCAAAACCACTGCACAGAGGAGGTACTGTAAGTATAACATGTTAGTTATTTTTAATGAAAAAAAAAAAAGAACTTTAGTATTACTTTAAGTACAAAGTAGAAGGGGCACCATCAGCAGTCTAGATTTACAAGGAATGCAACAAGAAATTCAGTGGAGCAATCAGTGCAGCTAGAAAAGAATATAAGAAAAACATTGCTAAAGCAAGTAAAACAAATCCCAATTTTCTTTCAAATATTTCAATAGTAAAAAGATAACAAATGAACATGAACATATGAACATGAGAAGCTGGTCACAACTGTCAGGGAAAGGCAGATGTATTAAATAATTAAAATTTATGAATTTGGTTGACAAAAATACACATGCAAATTACACATTAGGAGGGGCTCTCCTGGAAGAATCAGTGATGGAAAAGGATCTGGTGTTTGCAGATGACAGTCCTAGCAAAAGCATGTACCGCCAATCCAAAGCTGAAAAAGCTAGAAAAAATATGGTCATGCATTAAGGCTCCATTCACATCTAGGCTTCTTGGATCGTGGGCAGAATTGCAGCGATTCTGCCCGCGATTCAAATCACAGCAAATAACCGGATGCCCATGCGATCCCTGTCACTCCTAATGGCACCCCAATTGCGGAGCAATTTTGCCACTGATAGTGTCTCGACGTATTGCGGTAAAATCATGCAAACAGAATCACGGGATACCTGTCACCCAAAAGAAGTTCTTGTACTTCTTTTGGGCCACGGGCTTCCCGCGATTCTGTTTGTGCGATTTTATTGCGATTTTTCGTGCGACAATCTCCATTGGAAGTGACGGGGATCACACGATTTTCTGTGATTCAGGATTGCGGCGATTCTGCTCGTGATCCAGGAAGCCTAGATGTGAACGGAGCCTAAAAAGAGCATAAATCTATCACTGGTTTGGTTTTATTTTGTATATGCAGTTCATTTTTGGCCACCAATCCCACCTTACAGTGCAGAAAGATTTCTTCACTGTTAGGGCAGGTAAAATGTGGAACTCCCTTCCCCAGCAGGTGGTACTAGCTGAGAGTATCGACATTTTCTTTTTTAAATCAAACAAGGTTTTATTGATTAACAGGTGCATACATAAGATGTTTGCTTTAACACATGAACTCAGTAATTGGTACATCAATTATCGTAAATCCAATACAAATGATAGTAAATACTATATGCTTGTTGTGTAAGGATATTCAGGGTATACACATGTAACACGTAAACACTATACATCCAGACGCACATCCAGGAAATCATTCTATATCAATTTATTTGCGTTATACACAGGTATCAGATTCTTGTAGCCATCGATCCCATATCTTGTTGTACTTGGCAGGGCACCCTCTATTAATATATATGCATTTTTTATACGGTAAGGTATGATTCACCTCCACCTTCCATTCCACTATTTTGGGAGGCGCTTTTCTCATCCACTTTTTGGCTATAACTTTTCTTGCTGCAAAAAGTGTTTCATGTAGAAATGTTTTTGTGGGCAGGAGGCGGAGCCTAGCAGAGCAGACATGCATTGTTAGAGCTCCACACCGCTGAGGAGAGAAGAGAAGGACAAAGCGGAGCCTGCAGGCTCAAAAGGTATCCATTTGAACCTTTTTGCCCCAGAGAACAAACTGTGAAAGTTTGGGCAGGAAATATGGTACTGGGAGGAAACCGTGGCAGAAATAAAAATCACCTCACAAAGAGCTCACAGGCACTCACTGCAGCTGAAGCAGCTCCAGTCACCTCACAAGATACAGCATCAGGGCGCTCTCACAGACAGAAAATGTCACAGCAAGACTCTCCATTTGAGTCAGATACAGAACAAATCCTCTCACAAACTTCTCCACAAGCCTCCTCAGTATCCCCAGTAATATTATTACTATTTGAAAAGATGCTTCATAAGGCTTTAAAACAAACCTCAGACCAAATAACAAACAGCCTAACCAAAGAAATAAGAGAGCTGGGAAACCGCACCGCAGCCTTAGAAATAAAAATGGATGAAATTGAAATTACAACCCAAGAAAATATAACAGAATTGGAACAATTAAAAGAAGAGAATTTAATACTTCAAACTAAGCTCGAAGATTACGAAAATAGAGCCAGACGTTCAAACTTGCGCATAAGGGGAATACCTGAAACTGTGACAGACCTGCAATCTACTATTACTGCTCTATTACAAGAACTAAAGCCAGATATCCCTATTGAACGTTTAGAACTGGACAGAGTACACAGAGCCCTCACAGCCAAAAAGAAAGATGGACCCCCACGTGATATAATCACAAAATTTCATTATTACAGAACGAAAGAACAAATACTAATTGCTGCAAGAGAAAAAAAGGAACTTAATTTTCAAGGACACAATTATCAAATTTTTGCTGACCTATCCCAACTTACTATTACTAAAAGACGATCCATGAAACCCCAACTAATGGAACTGCAACGCCACAACATTATGTATCAATGGGGCTTCCCCTTTTCAGTCAGATTTAACTACCAAGGTACAATTTACAGAAGCAGATCAGCAGATGAACTACAACAAACCCTTTTAAAATTAAATCTGACAGAACCCACAAGCAGCAACACTCCCACACGCAGAAGAATGGCATCATCTTCACCTTCAGGCAGCACCCAGAAAATTTCAGAACAAAATGGGAATCATCATTCTCACAAAAGAGGCCGTTATGCCACATCATCCATGGACCAAGAAGATTCAATGGACTGACATCCTAATTCCTGATATCTCTTCATTTATTATACTAAGAGATGGTTCTCTATAAAAAACCTGTATTTATAACTGAATGTAACTGCATTCTGATAGTCACACACTGTGTGGGATCATGTTACATTCCAGTTATATTTCTTATTACTTCTGATTCATATAGCCTTAGAATATATAAGTGAAATAAGGAAGTTCTTGTTCAGTTATATATTATCAGGTAATAACAATAGATTTATTACTTTTTAGGACAAATATGTTCAATAATCCAGAAGTAATGGAAGCTTTTTCTTTCTTTTCTTAAAACAAATATATTATTACCTAACTAGTTCCTAGAATTATGTTTTTGTTTATTCTAATCGGTGTGATAAAATGCTTTCCCAATTTCCCAATGGCGCTATTTACATCTGGCGAAATCTAAGTCATAAAATGCTCGTAGCTTCCGGTTTCTTAGGCCATAGAGATGTTTGGAGCCACTCTGGTCTCTGATCAGCTCTATGGTCAGCTGGCTGAATCACCGGCTGCATTCTCAGGTTCCCTGTTGAGACAGGAGAGCCAGAGAAAAACACGGAAGACGGTGGGGGGGGCATTCCCTCCCACGGCTTGTAAAAGCAGTCTAGAGGCTAATTAGCCACTAGGATTGCTTTTACATGAAAGCCGACCGCTGGCTGAAAAGAATGATACCAAGATGATACCTAAACCTGCAGGCATCATTCTGGTATAACCATTCAAAGTCGTGAATGGCGTACCTGAAGACAAAAAAATGGTTAACAATAAAGCACAGTAAACGGTAAAGTATAAAAAATTGCATACCTGAAAAGCAAACATGATAAAACATAATAACAATAAAACATTGCAGAATAGAATACAGTAAAAAAGAGCAGAACAAGAGAGAGAGAATAGAGAGAGAGAGAACAATAAAACGACAACTATTTTTTTTTATTTTATATATATATATATATTTTTTTTTTTATACTTTTTTTGTAACTAACTTTTATAACGGTAACCAGTTCCAGGTTCGGGTCTCTCAAAATGCGATGGCATCTTGGGAGACCCTGTGAAAGTGTGCCTAGTCTGTGCAATGCTGTACCCTACGCTAATACTCAACTAATGAATGGTAGCCTTCAAAACATTCACCAATGCAAAGACCAGGATTGTCAGGACAGGAGGGACAATAATAGCGGGTGTCACGCCTATATCCGCGCTTGCTGCACACACGACATCTTTTTTGGGGGTTTGTTGGGTAGGGGTACTCGGGAAGACATAAAGAAAATGCCTCTCATGCAGCCGACTGCATTTGGTTGGGGATGTGAATGGGGGAAGTACGGGTGCTGCAGAAGTGGTGGGTTCCCAATTAGGATTGGCGAATGCAGCAGGAAGGGCACTATGGGCACGAAGGGCCTGTGTTTGTCTTTTTGGTGGCAGCGGGACACTACTTGTGCTTGCCACCTCACCAGCTTGAACTGCACTTATGGGACTCGCCACGTCACCAAGTGTTACTGCAGTGCTGGTTTGACTACGACCAGGGTGTACTAGGCCGCTGGCGCTTGCCAGTTCAATAAAAAGCTACCAAAAAAACTGTTAGCGATCGCAAGGATCAGGCCTGACTCTGCGAACACTGCAGTTATGCGTTTAGTGTTTTGTAAGTGACAGTGATCGATCGATACTGCACTTAGGTGGGCTGGGCCGGGCGGAGGGGCAAAATGCAGGTGCTAGCAGGTATCTGGGCTGATCCCGCTAACACTGCGTTTTTGGGAACCCTAAACTGCTGGGGACGCTAGTATAGATCTGATCGGATCAGATATTGATCCGTTCAGATACTATACCACTAAGGGAGGTGTACGGTGCGTGCGTGGGTGTTAGCGGTACTGGCGCTAATCTGACGCTGCTTGGGGCTGGTGCTTGCCAGTTCACCAAAATACTACCAAAAAAACTGTTAGCGATCGCAGGGATCAGGCCTGACTCTGCGAACGCTGCAGTTATGCATTTAGTGTTTTGTAAGTGTCAGTGATCGATCGATACTGCACTTGGGTGGGCTGGGCTGGGCCGGGCGGAGGGGCAAAATGCAGGTGCTAGCAGGTATCTGGGCTGATCCCGCTAACACTGCAATTTTGGGAACCCTAAACTGCTGGGGATGCTAGTATAGATCTGATCGGATCAGATATTGATCCGTTCAGATACTATACCACTAAGGGAGGTGTACGGTGCGTGCGTGGGTGTTAGCGCTACTGGCGCTAACCTGACGCTGCCTGGGGATGGTGCTTGCCAGTTCACCAAAATGCTACCAAAAATATTTTAGCGATCGCAGGGATCAGGCCTGACTCTGCGAACGCTGCAGTTATGCGTTTAGTGTTTTGTAAGTGACAGTGATCGATCGATACTGCACTTGGGTGGGCCGGGCGGAGGGGCAAAACGCAGGTGCTAGCAGGTATCTGGGCTGATCCCGCTAACACTGTGTTTTTGGGAACCCTAAACTGCTGGGGATGCTAGTATAGATCTGATCGGATCAGATATTGATCCGATCAGATACTATACCACTAAGGGAGGCGTATGCTGCGTGCGTGGGTGTTAGCGGTACTGGCGCTAATCTGACGCTGCCTGGGGCGACGCATATCACCGCCGGGCGATCAGGGGGCTAAACCTTTATTCGGTAATAAACGGCGGGTGCCCTGACACTAAAAAAAATAAACAAACTAACCAGCGTCACCCGTAACACTTATACGGTGATCAGTGGTGAAAGGGTTAACTAGGGGGCTATCAAGGGGTTAAAACATTTATTAGGTAGTATATGGGGGTCCCTGTCGCTATAAAACGCTGACGGCGAACCTAAATATTTAGGTCCCTAACTAGCATCACCAGCGACACTAATACAGCAATCAGAAAAATGATCGCTTAGCGACACTGGTGACGGGGGGTGATCAAGGGGTTAAAACTTTATTAGGGGGGGTTAGGGGGGTATCCTAGACCTAAAGGAGCTAATATTCACTGTCCCAACACTGTAACTGTCACAAACTGACACCAATGCAGTAATCAGAAAAAAAAAAAAAACTGCTGGTGTCAGTTTGTGACAGGGAGGGGGGGGGGTGATTGGGGGGGATCGGGGGGCGATCGGGGGGGGGGATCGGGGTGTTTTGTGTGCCTGGCATGTTCTACTGTGTTGTGTAGTGTTGGTGCACTCACAGTGAAGTCTTCTCTCCTCGGCGCTGCAACGGAATACCGAGCCGAGGAGAGATGACATCATTTCCTTTGCTGCTGTTTAGCATACAGCAGCAAAGGAAGTGATCTGATTGGCCGGCGGCGATCGCGAGGGGGGGGCCACGAACGGATGGTCTCCCCCTCACATCTGATCGCCGCTGGACAAAAGACGACCGCCTCGGGCACCGGGGGGGGGGTCCTATCGGACCCCCCACCCGCGAAAGGCAAATCACGTATATATACATGATTTTGCCTGTCCGTGCCACCTTGCCGACGTAAATCGGCGTGAGGCGGTCGTCAAGTGGTTAAATCGGTTGTAAAGCCAGAAGGTTTTTTTTATCTTAATGCATTCTATGCATTAAGATAAACAACCTTCAGTGTACAGCAGCCCCCCTCAGCCCCCCTAATGCTTACCTGAGCCCATCTCGATCCAGCAATGTTGCATGAGAGACTCGACTGTCCTGGACTCCTCTCCTCATTCGCTGAGACAGCAGTGTGGCGTTATTGGCTCCCGCTGCTGTCAATCAAACTCAGTGAGCCAATAAGTAGAGAAAAGTGGTGGGGCCGGGCCATGGCTCAGTGACTGAATGGAGGGAGCTGCGACTCAACTTTGGTGCCCCCATAGAAACCTGTGTGCTGTGGGGGAACTCAACAGGGAGGGGCCAGGAGCACCGAAGAGGGACCCTAGAAGAGGAGGATCCGGGCTGCACTGTGCAAAACCACTGCACAGAGGAGGTACTGTAAGTATAACATGTTAGTTATTTTTAATGAAAAAAAAAAAAGAACTTTAGTATTACTTTAAGTACAAAGTAGAAGGGGCACCATCAGCAGTCTAGATTTACAAGGAATGCAACAAGAAATTCAGTGGAGCAATCAGTGCAGCTAGAAAAGAATATAAGAAAAACATTGCTAAAGCAAGTAAAACAAATCCCAATTTTCTTTCAAATATTTCAATAGTAAAAAGATAACAAATGAACATGAACATATGAACATGAGAAGCTGGTCACAACTGTCAGGGAAAGGCAGATGTATTAAATAATTAAAATTTATGAATTTGGTTGACAAAAATACACATGCAAATTACACATTAGGAGGGGCTCTCCTGGAAGAATCAGTGATGGAAAAGGATCTGGTGTTTGCAGATGACAGTCCTAGCAAAAGCATGTACCGCCAATCCAAAGCTGAAAAAGCTAGAAAAAATATGGTCATGCATTAAGGCTCCATTCACATCTAGGCTTCTTGGATCGTGGGAAGAATTGCAGCGATTCTGCCCGCGATTCAAATCACAGCAAATAACCGGATGCCCATGCGATCCCTGTCACTCCTAATGGCACCCCAATTGCGGAGCAATTTTGCCACTGATAGTGTCTCGACGTATTGCGGTAAAATCATGCAAACAGAATCACGGGATACCTGTCACCCAAAAGAAGTTCTTGTACTTCTTTTGGGCCACGGGCTTCCCGCGATTCTGTTTGTGCGATTTTATTGCGATTTTTCGTGCGACAATCTCCATTGGAAGTGACGGGGATCACACGATTTTCTGTGATTCAGGATTGCGGCGATTCTGCTCGTGATCCAGGAAGCCTAGATGTGAACGGAGCCTAAAAAGAGCATAAATCTATCACTGGTTTGGTTTTATTTTGTATATGCAGTTCATTTTTGGCCACCAATCCCACCTTACAGTGCAGAAAGATTTCTTCACTGTTAGGGCAGGTAAAATGTGGAACTCCCTTCCCCAGCAGGTGGTACTAGCTGAGAGTATCGACATTTTCTTTTTTAAATCAAACAAGGTTTTATTGATTAACAGGTGCATACATAAGATGTTTGCTTTAACCACTTCAGCCCCGGAAGGATTTACCCCCTTCCTGACCAGAGCACTTTTTACAGTTCGCCACTGCGTCGCTTTAACTGCTAATTACGCGGTCATGCAATGCTGTACCCAAACGAAATTTGCGTCCTTTTCTTCCCACAAATAGAGCTTTCTTTTGATGGTATTTGATCACCTCTGCCGTTTTTATTTTTTGCGCTATAAACGGAAAAAGACTGAAAATTTTGAAAAAAAATGATATTTTCTACTTTTTGTTATAAAAAAAATCCAATAAACTAAATTTTAGTCATACATTTAAGCCAAAATGTATTCGGCCACATGTCTTTGGTAAAAAAAATGTCAATAAGCGTATATTTATTGGTTTGCGCAAAAGTTATAGCGTCTACAAACTAGGGTACATTTTCTGGAATTTACACAGCTTTTAGTTTATGACTGCCTATGTCATTTCTTGAGGTGCTAAAATGGCAGGGCAGTACAAACCCCCCCCAAATGACCCCATTTTGGAAAGTAGACACCCCAAGGAAATTGCTGAGAGGCATGTTGAGCCCATTGAATATTTATTTTTTTTGTCCCAAGTGATTGAATAATGACAAAAAAAAAAAAAAAAAAAAAAATTTACAAAAAGTTGTCACTAAATGATATATTGCTCACATAGGCCATGGGCATATGTGGAATTGCACCCCAAAATACATTCAGCTGCTTCTCCTGAGTACGGGGATACCACATGTGTGGCACTTTTTGGGAGCCTAGCCGCGTATGGGGCCCCGAAAACCCAGCACCACCTTCAGGATTTCTAAGGGCATACATTTTTGATTTCACTCCTCACTACCTATCACAGTTTTGAAGGCCATAAAATGCCAAGATGGCACAACCCCCCCCCCCCAAATGACCCCATTTTGGAAAGTAGACACCCCAAGCTATTTGCTGAGAGGCATGGTGAGTATTTTGCAGCTCTCATTTGTTTTTGAAAATGAAGAAAGACCAGAAAAAAATTTTTTTTTTTTTCTTTTTTCAATTTTCAAAACCTTGTGACAAAAAGTGAGGTCTGCAAAATACTCACTATACCTCTCAGCAAATAGCTTGGGGTGTCTACTTTCCAAAATTGGGTCATTTGGGGGGGTTTTGTGCCACCTGGGCTTTCCATGGCCTCCGAAACTGTGATAGGCAGTGAAGAGTGAAATCAAAAATTTACGGCCTTAGAAAGCCTGAAGGCGGTTCTTGGTTTTCGGGGTCCCGTACGCGGCTAGGCTCCCAAAAAGTCCCACACATGTGGTATCCCCGTACTCAGGAGAAGCAACAGAATTTATTTTGGGGAGTAATTTCACAAATCCCCATGGCATGTTTGAGCAATATAACATTTAGTGACAACTTTGTGCAAAAAAAAAAAAAAAAAAAAAAAAATTTGTCTCTTTCCCGCAACTTGTGTCACAATATAAAATATTCCATGGACTCGACATGCCTCTCAGCAAATAGCTTGGGGTGTCTACTTTCCAAAATGGGGTCATTTGGGGGGGTTTGAACTGTCCTGGCATTTTATGCACAACATTTAGAAGCTTACGTCACACATCACCCACTCTTCTAACCACTTGAAGACAAAGCCCTTTCTGACACTTTTTGATTACATGAAAAAATTATTTTTTTTTGCAAGAAAATTACTTTGAACCCCCAAACATTATATATTATTTTAAAGCAAATGCCCTACAGATTAAAATGGTGGGTGTTTCATTTTTTTTTTTTCACACAGTAATTGCGCAGCGATTTTTCAAACGCATTTTTTGTGGAAAAAACACACTTTTTTAAATTTTAATGCACTAAAACACACTATATTGCCCAAATGTTTGATGAAATAAAAAAGATGATCTTAGGCCGAGTACATGGATACCAAACATGACATGCTTTACAATTGCGCACAAACGTGCAGTGGCAACAAAATTAATACATTTTTAAAAGCCTTTAAAAGCCTTTACAGGTTACCACTTTAGATTTACAGAGGAGGTCTACTGCTAAAATTACTGCCCTCGATCTGACCTTCGCGGTGATACCTTACATGCATGGTGCAATTGCTGTTTACATTTGACGCCAGACCGACGCTTGCGTTCGCCTTAGCGCGAGAGCAGGGGGGACAGGGGTGCTTTTTTTTTTTTTTTTTTTTTTTTCTTTATTATTTTTTTGTTTTCTTATCTTATTTTTAAACTGTTCCTTTCATATTTTTTTTTAAATCATTTTTATTGTTATCTCAGGGAATGTAAATATCCCCTATGATAGCAATAGGTAGTGACAGGTACTCTTTTTTGAAAAAATTGGGGTCTATTAGACCCTAGATTTCTCCTCTGCCCTCAAAGCATCTGACCACACCAAGATCGGTGTGATAAAATGCTTTTCCAATTTCCCAATGGCGCTGTTTACATCCGGCGAAATCTAAGTCCTAAAATGCTCGTAGCTTCCGGTTTCTTAGGCCATAGAGATGTTTGGAGCCACTCTGGTCTCTGATCAGCTCTATGGTCAGCTGGCTGAATCACCGGCTGCATTCTCAGGTTCACTGTTGAGACAGGAGAGCCAGAGAAAAACACGGAAGACAGTGGGGGGGGGGCATTCCCTCCCACTGCTTGTAAAAGCAGTCTAGAGGCTAATTAGCCGCTAGGATTGCTTTTACATGAAAGCCGACCGCTGGCTGAAAAGAATGATACCAAGATGATACCTAAACCTGCAGGCATCATTCTGGTATAACCACTCAAAGTCGTGAATGGCGTACCTGAAGACAAAAAAATGGTTAACAATAAAGCACAGTAAACGGTAAAGTATAAAAAATTGCATACCTGAAAAGCAAACATGATAAAACATAATAACAATAAAACATTGCAGAATAGAATACAGTAAAAAAGAGCAGAACACCAGAGAGAGAATAGAGAGAGAGAGAGAACAATAAAACGACAACTATTTTTTTTTATTTTTGTTTGTGTTTTTTTTTTTTTTTTACACTTTTTTTTTGTAACTGTAACTTTTATAACGGTAACCGGTTCCAGGTTCGGGTCTCTCAAAATGCGATGGCATCTTGGGAGACCCTGTGAAAGTGTGCCTAGTCTGTGCAATGCTGTACCCTACGCTAATACTCAACTAGTGAATGGTAGTGTTCAAAACATTCACCAATGCAAAGACCAGGATTATCAGGACATGAGGGACAATAATAGCGGGTGTCACGCCTATATCCGCGTTTGCTGCAGACACATCTTTTTTGGGGGGGTTCGTTGGGTAGGGGTACTCGGGAGGACATATAAATGCCTCTCATGCAGCCGACTGCATTTGGTTGGGGATGTGAATGGGGGAAATACGGGCGCTGCAGAAGTGGTGGGTTCCCAATTAGGATTGGCGAATGCAGCAGGAAGGGCATTATGGGCACGACGGGCCTGTGTTTGTCTTTTTGGTGGCAGCGCGACACTACTTGTGCTTGCCACCTCACCAGCTTGAACTGCACTTATGGGACTCGCCACGTCACCAAGTGTTACTGCAGTGCTGGATGTATGACTACGACCGGGGTGTACTAGGCCGCTGGCGCTTGCCAGTTCACCAAAACGCTACAAAAAAAAGTGACAGTGATCGATCGATACTGCACTTGGGTGGGCTGGGCTGGGCCGGGCGGAGGGGCAAAACGCAGGTGCTAGCAGGTATCTGGGCTGATCCCACTAACACTGCGTTTTTGGGAACCCTAAACTGCTGGGGACGCTAGTATAGATCTGATCGGATCAGATATTGATCCGATCAGATACTATACCACTAAGGGAGGTGTACGGTGCGTGCGTGGGTGTTAGTGGTACTGGCGCTAATCTGACGCTGCTTGGGGCTGGTGCTTGCCAGTTCACCAAAATGCTACCAAAAAAACTGTTAGCGATCGCAGGGATCAGGCCTGACTCTGCGAACGCTGCAGTTATGCGTTTAGTGTTTTGTAAGTGACAGTGATCGATCGATACTGCACTTGGGTGGGCTGGGCGGAGGGGCAAAACGCAGGTGCTAGCAGGTATCTGGGCTGATCCCGCTAACATTGCGTTTTTGGGAACCCTAATCTGCTGGGGACGCTAGTATAGATCTGATCGGATCAGATATTGATGCGTTCAGATACTATACCACTAAGGGAGGTGTACGGTGCGTGTACGGTGCGTGCGTGGGTGTTCGCGGTACTGGCGCTAATCTGACGCTGCCTGGGGCGACGCATATCACCGCCGGGCGATCAGGGGGCTAAACCTTTATTCGGTAATAAACGGCGGGTGCCCTGACACTAAAAAAAATAAACGAACTAACCAGCGTCACCCGTAACAGTTATACGGTGATCAGTGGTGAAAGGGTTAACTAGGGGGCAATCAAGGGGTTAAAACATTTATTAGGTAGTATATGGGGGTCCCTGTCGCTATAAAACGCTGACAGCGAACCTAAATATTTACGTTCCTAACTAGCGTCACCAGCGACACTAATACAGCGATCAGAAAAATGATCGCTTAGCGACACTGGTGACAGGGGGTGATCAAGGGGTTAAAACTTTATTAGGGGGGGTTAGGGGGGTACCCTAGACCTACAGGGGGCTAATACTAACTGTCCTACCACTGCTAACTGTCACAAACTGACACTATGCAGTAATCAGGAAAAAAACAAAACAAAACAAAAAAACCTGCTTGGTGTCAGTTTGTGACAGGGGGGGGGGTGATTGGGGGGGGATCGGGGGGCGATCGGGGGGGGATCGGGGGTGTTTAGTGTGCCTGGCATGTTCTACTGTGTTGTGTGTGTGTGTTGGTGCACTTACATGTCTTCTCTCCTCGGTGCTGGAACGGAAACTGGCCAGCCGAGGAGAGATGACATCACATCCTCTGCCTCTGTGTACTATACAGAGGCAGGGGATGTTTCTCATTGGCTGGGAGCGATCGCGAGGGGGGGGCCACGATCTGATGGCCTCCCCCTCGTCTCTCAACTCTCCCAGCCAAACGCCGACCGCCGATGGCACCGGGGGGGGTCCGATCGGACCCCCCGCCCGCGGGAAGGCAATCACGTACCAGGTACGTGATTTTGCCTGCCCGTGCCGCTCTGCTCACGTATATATGCGTGAGGCGGTCGGCAAGTGGTTAACACATGAACTCAGTAATTGGTACATCAATTATCGTAAATCCAATACAAATGATAGTAAATACTATATGCTTGTTGTGTAAGGATATTCAGGGTATACACATGTAACACGTAAACACTATACATCCAGACGCACATCCAGGAAATCATTCTATATCAATTTATTTACGTTATACACAGGTATCAGATTCCTGTAGCCATCGATCCCATATCTTGTTGTACTTGGCAGGGCACCCTCTATTAATATATATGCATTTTTTATACGGTAAGGTATGATTCACCTCCACCTTCCATTCCACTATTTTGGGAGGCGCTTTTCTCATCCACTTTTTGGCTATAACTTTTCTTGCTGCAAAAAGTGTTTCATGTAGAAATGTTTTTGTGGGCAGGAGGCGGAGCCTAGCAGAGCAGACATGCATTGTTAGAGCTCCACACCGCTGAGGAGAGAAGAGAAGGACAAAGCGGAGCCTGCAGGCTCAAAAGGTATCCATTTGAACCTTTTTGCCCCAGAGAACAAACTGTGAAAGTTTGGGCAGGAAATATGGTACTGGGAGGAAACCGTGGCAGAAATAAAAATCACCTCACAAAGAGCTCACAGGCACTCACTGCAGCTGAAGCAGCTCCAGTCACCTCACAAGATACAGCATCAGGGTGCTCTCACAGACAGAAAATGTCACAGCAAGACTCTCCATTTGAGTCAGATACAGAACAAATCCTCTCACAAACTTCTCCACAAGCCTCCTCAGTATCCCCAGTAATATTATTACTATTTGAAAAGATGCTTCATAAGGCTTTAAAACAAACCTCAGACCAAATAACAAACAGCCTAACCAAAGAAATAAGAGAGCTGGGAAACCGCACCGCAGCCTTAGAAATAAAAATGGATGAAATTGAAATTACAACCCAAGAAAATATAACAGAATTGGAACAATTAAAAGAAGAGAATTTAATACTTCAAACTAAGCTCGAAGATTACGAAAATAGAGCCAGACGTTCAAACTTGCGCATAAGGGGAATACCTGAAACTGTGACAGACCTGCAATCTACTATTACTGCTCTATTACAAGAACTAAAGCCAGATATCCCTATTGAACGTTTAGAACTGGACAGAGTACACAGAGCCCTCACAGCCAAAAAGAAAGATGGACCCCCACGTGATATAATCACAAAATTTCATTATTACAGAACGAAAGAACAAATACTAATTGCTGCAAGAGAAAAAAAGGAACTTAATTTTCAAGGACACAATTATCAAATTTTTGCTGACCTATCCCAACTTACTATTACTAAAAGACGATCCATGAAACCCCAACTAATGGAACTGCAACGCCACAACATTATGTATCAATGGGGCTTCCCCTTTTCAGTCAGATTTAACTACCAAGGTACAATTTACAGAAGAAGATCAGCAGATGAACTACAACAAACCCTTTTAAAATTAAATCTGACAGAACCCACAAGCAGCAACACTCCCACACGCAGAAGAATGGCATCATCTTCACCTTCAGGCAGCACCCAGAAAATTTCAGAACAAAATGGGAATCATCATTCTCACAAAAGAGGCCGTTATGCCACATCATCCATGGACCAAGAAGATTCAATGGACTGACATCCTAATTCCTGATATCTCTTCATTTATTATACTAAGAGATGGTTCTCTATAAAAAACCTGTATTTATAACTGAATGTAACTGCATTCTGATAGTCACACACTGTGTGGGATCATGTTACATTCCAGTTATATTTCTTATTACTTCTGATTCATATAGCCTTAGAATATATAAGTGAAATAAGGAAGTTCTTGTTCAGTTATATATTATCAGGTAATAACAATAGATTTATTACTTTTTAGGACAAATATGTTCAATAATCCAGAAGTAATGGAAGCTTTTTCTTTCTTTTCTTAAAACAAATATATTATTACCTAACTAGTTCCTAGAATTATGTTTTTGTTTATTCTAATCTGAAGCAATACAACCTCAATTTTATGAGTTAACATATCTAAACAGTTACATATGAATAAAATATGTAATTGTTTACTCTAAAAGGGTTAAAATCCCAAAATAATTCAAACTATCTTCATCAATACCAAAGTTATTAACAGTACCTTTCTAACTGAATTATTTAGCCTAGGGCAAGACTAACCATATACAACCACCCTGGAATAAATAATTTCAACAAAAACTATATTCTGCATTCCAATTAATGAAACATCATTTTGATGTCTTTTGACATAGCACTTCTCTCCTGTAAGCGGAAGATCCGTGTACCCCCATTAGCCCTCCTCATTCTCCCAACCATATTATGTGGGAGTGTGACGAAGGCACTTATTCCCCTGAGAGAGATATTTATTCTCTTTCACGGGTAAATTGTGATTACTTGCAAAAAATAATTTATACAATGTATCATCTAATCTCATATGTTTTTTGTTTACTCTTTACTCCAGAATTCACTGGTTTCTTTTCTATCTATTCATCTCTTCAGTCCACACAGGTTGATCTGTGCAGTCAGCTCTGCATAACAAAAAGTAAGTCAAAACTATTTGATCTATTGCCATGGCACCACTGAATATACTTTCCCTGAATGTTCAGGGAATAAATGTCCCTCAAAAAAGGACCAAAGCCTTCCGTACTTTCCATAACAAAAAGGCTCACATAGTATGCCTCCAAGAAACACACTTCACCAAAGATTCTACTCCAAAATATATTTCTCCTTTTTATCAACAAATTTACACGGCTTCTGCCTGTACCAAGCAAAGGGGAACTCTAATTGCATTTCACCGATCCACACCATTCACCTTATCATCAGAAATTAAAGACCCAGAAGGTAGATACCTGATACTCATGGGTTATATAATGGATACAGCAATCACGGTGATTTCCTACTACGCTCCTAACAAACAACCTACACCATTCCTCTCACATATATTACAAGTGATTAATACACACAAAATAGGAACAGTGATAATGTGTGGGGATTCGAACCAGGTCCTCCTCCCATTTCTAGATAAATCACCTTTTACACCATCCAAAATAACCTCTAGATTACCTTTTTCTCAACTTCTTTCCAAATACAATCTGGTAGATTCGTGGAGAGAAAGTAACCCAATGAAAAAGAAATTCACTTATTTCTCGCACCCTCATCAAACCTTCACCAGAATAGATCATATTTTTCTAACAATAGGAATGATACCAGAAATTATTGCATCAGATATAATTCCGATTCCGTGGTCTGACCATAATGCAGTATACACTACTATAGCCTCAGCCATACCAAAAGCGCATGACCCAACGTGGTACTTACCGGACATAATGCTCAAACACCCACTACATCAGATGGCCATTGAACAAGCTTTAAAGGAATACATATCAATTAATAATACAACAGACATCTCCCCAATAACACTGTGGGAAGCTCATAAGCCTGTCTTGCGTGGTACAATACAAAGACAAATGGCACTATTTAAACGGGAACGCAAAAATCTAGCAAAAAAACTAGAACTCAATTTTAATGCAGCCTACATATCATTTCAAGATAATCCATCTCAGAGTACAAAATATCATCTGGAAAAATCTAGATTCTAATACGATCTATTTCTCACTGAGTCAGTTGATAAATCCCTCAAACGCTCCAAACACAATTTCTACATGAATACAAACAAACCAGGTACATATTTGGCTCGGGCATTAAATTCAACTAACAAATCTTTCAAACCAATACGTTTGAAATTATCAAAAAATGTTTACACTTGTAATCCAGTTAAAATAGTCCATAAATTTCACTCACATCTCGCAACTTTATACAAGACAAACAATGAATTTAATCCTACAGAGGCTGAATCCTTCTTCTCAAAAATAACCTTACCTGAGTTATCTCAGAATCAAAAAAGCAGTTTGGATGAGCCTATAACTATAGATGAAGTTGCTAACGCTATAAAAGACCTAAAACTTAACAAAAGACCAGGCCCAGACGGCTACTCGGCTTTATACTATAAAACATTCTCAGAAATACTCTCTCCCATTCTCACTGAAACTTTTAACAAACTTCTAGATGGACATTCTTTTCGGCAAGAAACACTAATGGCAATTGTTTGTATGATCCCAAAACCCCTTTCTGATGATACTTCCTGTGTGAATTATCGGCCTATCTCTCTGTTAAACCTCGATATTAAATTATTAGCTAAAATAATAGCAAAACGCCTCAATAGCATTATAGGAAAATTAATACATAGAGATCAAGTAGGCTTCATACCAAATAGACAGGCAGGCGATAATATACGCAGGGCAGTGTTATTGGCACATATTGCTAAAAAACGGAAAATCCCTTTATGTTTTCTATCTCTCGATATTAAGAGGGCATTTGACACAGTATCCTGGCAATATATGCAATATTCATTACAAAAATGGGGTTTTGGACCCCACTTTTTAACATGGATCAAAGCATTATATAATAAACCCAAAGCCTATATAAAATATGCTGGATACAAATCTGAAGCCTTTAATATCGAAAGAGGTACCCGACAGGGTTGCCCATTATCTCCCTTATTATTTGCCCTTATACTCGAATCCATGGCCCAATACATCAGAACAAACCAAACTATAACTGGCATTGAAGTAGGAGGTATTACACACAAATTATGTATATTTGCAGACGATATATTACTTTTTCTATCATCACCACAGGTCTCTGGTCCTAACTTAATACCAGCTCTTGATGGATTTGCAGCCCTATCCGGCCTTATGATTAATCCTAAGAAATGCCTAGTGCTTAATATTTCACTCAACATGGAATTGATCCCGGCTAGGGCTGCACTCCCATTCACATGGGCAGAAAAATCAATCCGTTATCTTGGAATTCATTTAACAGCATCTCATTCTGACTTATTCTCAACCAATTATCCTCCTGTATTAAGACAGATCACAAATCTAATAAAACAATGGTCGCAACTTCCTTTATCCTGGATAGGGAAGATTAATGCAATCAAAATGACTATTCTACCCAAATTGCTTTATCTATTCAGAGTCCTCCCTATTCCAATTCCTTCCTATTTTTTGAGAATAGTACAAAAAAGAGCAACTTCGTTTATATGGGGCTCTTCTAAACCACGTATACCTATACACACACTACATCTTCCCAAAAATAAAGGAGGCCTGGGATACCCTAATTTTACTAACTACTACAGAGCAGCACATTTGGCCAGTCTGTCCAAATACCATGCAAAACAGGAAATCCCATTATGGGTATTTATAGAGACTTCAGAAAATGACCCTCTATTAATATCAAATTTATTATGGCTTGATCCTAAAGACCGCTTTAAAATTCATAATCCCATAACTAAACACTTCTTATCTCTCTGGGATAAACTAAAAACCAAATATCAGTTACAATCTCCACACAATCCTCTCCTTTCTTTTATCAGAAATCCGGCCTTTTATCCGGCATGGATCTACCCAAATTCTTTTAAAGCTTGGACAACATCAGGCATTCAGACACTAAATGACTTCATAGCATCTAAATCATTCCTTTCATTCCCATCGCTTAGAGAAAAATATGATCTACCAAACTCTGAGATATTTAGATATCTCCAAATCAAAAATTTCTATACACCATTCCTAAAGGGGGATACACCATTATCCCAATTATCCATTTTTGAATCAATCTGTACAAAAGATCCATTTGCTAAAGGTACAATTTCATCACTTTATAATCAATTATATGGAATAGCAAATCTTAATAGACCCTCTTACGTTCAGAGGTGGGAGGAGGACCTGGGACGAACTTTAGAAGACACGGACTGGTCTAACATATGGCTCACATCTAAGTCATCTTCACCCAACATCTTAGTACTGGAGACAAATTATAAAGTCCTAACTCGCTGGTACCTTGTACCCGCTAGAGTGGCAAAATATTCACCTAATACCTCAGCTCTTTGTTTTCGAGGATGCCCAGAAATAGGCACATATTTACACATATGGTGGACGTGCCCAGTAATCCAAACCTTCTGGAAGGAAGTCTTCGTGATTGCATCTAAAATATTTAAAAAAATAATACAACCAGATCCATATTTAACTTTACTTAATCTAAAACCGGAATGGTTAACACTCTCTCAATTCAAACTTATGATCCAACTAATAACGGCTGCAAAACAAACAGTGGCCAAGGCATGGAAATCTCCTACATTGGTACTAGCAGAAACAATTCACAGAATGAATAATACAATGTCCCATGCTAAGATGGTAGCCATCGATCAAAATCAAATTCCAAAATTTGAAAAACTTTGGCATCCTTGGATAAAACAACAGTTCCTGTCAAACTTCAATGACTCTGCCCTGTTGCCATGGTAACAAATTAAATGACTTACAGAGACACCCATTCTAAGGCTTCAAAGAGAACTAAAAAGAATAATAAACTGACGAGCGGGACAACCTTGTGGACCATACCTCTACCTTTCAACCTTTTTTCTTCTTTCTCTTTCCTTTTCTCCACCTTAAGATTAAAGCTCATTATCAGAATTTATTTGACCTATATACCCTCTACTTGTAAACAATATGTATAGTAGGTATAAATCATTTAAATACCTACAAAAGTAACTAAGGAAATGATATATATCTTTAATTTAGGTTTACGTGAACCCAATGTTTAATATTTGAAATTTCATGATATTTACCTATATAAACCCTACTGTAAAACAATGAGCTTACTTTATAGATCCTTGTAAACTTACTTTATGTATCTTTATAACATTGTATACTCAATAAACTTCTTTTGACAGAAATGTTTTTGTGTATTTGTCTATTGTGTCTGAAATTATACCCAGAAGGCATTGTTTTGGGTCTAGAACTAGGGGTGAGCCCATTGTGTCATGGAGAAATGCCACAATTTGTTCCCAGAAGCCTTGAAACCTAGGACATGTCCAGATCAAGTGGAAAAAAGTGCCTGTCTCCCTCCCACACATCTGGCACGTAGTAGATTGTGTTCATTTATATCTTGCCACTCTAAGGGGTGTAAGATATGCCCTGTGAATAATGTAAAGCTGCGACAGACGGTCTGATAATTTGGGAGATACAGCTTTGCAAGACTCCAGTGCCTCCCCCCACTCCTCATCCTCTATTGGTCCCACCTCTCTTTCCCATCTTGGTTTGAGATCATATGCTATTTTAGTAGATACAGGGGTGGAGAGCATGTTATAAAAAGCTGAGATTAATTTATGGGGGTCTGTGCTCTTAATTACTGCCATAAGAACATTAGGTGTGGGGTTTGGATGGGAGTCAGGAAATTGTGCTTGTGTCGCATGACGGACTTGTAGAAATCTAAAGAACATCTGATTCTGAATTGCAAATTCTTCTTTAAGTGAATCAAAGGTTTTGAGATGCCCATCTTTTAATAGGTGGTGTAGGTAAAATACTCCCCGCATGGACCATAAAAATGTATCATGAATTTTGTTAAACTCAGAAAGGTTCTTGTTATGCCATACCGGCGTGTAATCATTGAACTGTGGAATTTCAAGTTTAGAGGCGGCTAAGTCCCATATTCTCCTGTAGTGGTACAGCATGGAATGTTTATTTTCTCCTAGTTCCATCCCCCCCGAACCCAATGCTATTGCGTATATCGGGTCCTTGGTGTGCTGTGCCCACTTTGGACATAGGAGCGTAAGAAATCTCTAACTGTCCGTTTTATCTAAGTGGAAAAGTTGTGACAATTGCGATGCAATATAATATAGATTAAAGTCAGGGAGAGCTGTGCCTCCTAGGTCAGTCGGATTCTTGAGAGTTTGCCATGCTAGTTTATGTCTGTTGGTACCCCACACAAATGGCTTAAGGAGGGATTTAAAATGTTTCAGGAGTAGGTAAACTGGAGTATGCCAAAGAACATACAGTATTTTAGGGAGTAAGATCATTTTGATTAAATTTATGCGACCCCAGATTCCCAATGGTAGTTTGGACCAAGCCCGTATTTTATTTTTAATCATGGAAATGAGAGGATCTATATTGAGGGATACATAGTCCGCAGGGGATCTAGAGATATGAATCCCTAAATATTTAATAACTTCAACTCTCTGTAATGGAAGCCTGGCTTGGGATTCTGGGGGTGGGAAGCTATCAATTGGTAAAATCTGGGACTTGTCCCAATTGATTTTCAGTCCTGAAAATGTTCCGAATTGTTCAATCGTGCGGAGTGCAGAACACAATGAAGGGCCCGAATCCGCTAAATATAGTAGCGTGTCATCTGCATATATACTAATTTTTTCAATTAAAGAGCCCAGTCTTAGTCCTTTGATCTCCGGGTTCGCTCGGATGGATATCGCCAGGGGTTCCGCTGCGAGGGCATACAATAATGGAGATAAGGGGCAGCCCTGTCTCGTACCTCTGCTGAGGTCAAACATCTGAGATGACCACCCGTTAGCTACCACTTTGGCCCTAGGTGCCTGGTATAGTAATTGAACCCATTTGATAAATTTTGGGCCAAAGCCATAACCCTCCAAGCATCTCCAGAGATACCTGAACTCCACTGAGTCGAAGGCTTTTGCTGTGTCTAGAGTCACCACAACTCGCGAACCAACTTCCTTGTGTGTAGCCTGTATATTGATATATAATTTCCGGAGGTTAAACGAGGTGTTGCGGCCAGGCATGAAACCTGCCTGGTCGGCATGTATTAATGATAGAATGACTTGATTAAGCCTAATGGATAGTACTTTGGCTAATATTTTAATATCAACTTGTAAAAGGGATATTGGACGATAGGATTCTGGGTACCCCGGATCCTTTCCTGGTTTAGGGATAAGGACTATTGTTGCCTCTGTCACAGATGGGGGTAAAGTCCCTGTTTCAAAAAGATGATTATATAACGTTAACAGTTTAGGAGTTAGTAGTTTGCTAAATTGGGAATAAAACTCAATTGGTAATCCATCTGATCCTGGGGATTTGGACCTAGCGAAACTGGCTATGGCTGTTGTAATTTCGTCTATAGTAAGGGGTGCCTCTAGTAGGTCTACCTGTTCTTCTGTCAGCTGTGGAAAAATCACCTTCTCAAGAAAGATAGACATGGATTGTGTCTCAGTAGGGGTTGTCGTTTTGTATAAGTCAGCAAAGAAATCTATGAACATAGAAGTTACACTGGTGGGTCTGTTATTTGTTGTCCTCTGGGGCCATGTAGTGTGATGACCACCGGGGGCCTATCTTCGCTGTGTACCAAATATGCCAGTAATTTTCCTGCTTTTTCCCCATGCTCAAACATTTTTTGTTTGGAGAAAAATAGTTTTTGCCTAGCTTTTTGGTATTGCAGCTGGGTAACTACTCTAGTTTGCATTTTAAGCAGATCTGCATTTGCAGTGGTCGGGGTATTGGCAAAGTCTCTTTCGGCAGAGGATAAATCCTCCAGCGCCTTACCGAGGGCACTGGAGGAATTTGTCTTAATTTTATTTATAGCGTTAATTAATGTGGAGCGAGCAAATAGCTTAAAGGAATCCCATACTGCAGCGGGCGATGCTGACTTGTCATTCTCCACAAAGTACGTTCTCCATTTATCCATAAGCTCATCATCTTCAGGTAAAAGAGAGAGCCAAAATGGGTTCAAACGCCATGACCGTGGTGGCCTTGCTATAGGGATATTTAATGTAATCCAGTAGGGGCTATGATCCGAGAGTATTCTAGGGCAAAATGCAGACTCTAATAGTCTCGGTGTCAGTCTGTGGGATATGAGTATAAAGTCTATATGGGACATGGAGCCATGAGAAGATGAGAAACATGAGTATGATTTGGCCTGTGGGAACTTGTGGCGCCACGTGTCTATTAAGTGGAAGGTAGAAATGAGCTTAGAGAACCTAGTCTCGTTGGGAGTATTAAGGGTAGGCGGATTAAGTTGCAGCTTGTCTAAAGTCGGATTTAGTGTAGTATTGAAGTCACCTAGCCAAACTGCAGATGTGGCCGAATGACGTGCCATGAACGATAGACCCTCTTTAATTATGGAGACGTTAAATGGTGGTGGTACATAAAAAGCCATTATAAGTAAGGGTTCTCCATATACTTTAGCAAGGATGAAGACATAGCGGCCTAATGGGTCAGTGGACAGCTCACACAACTCAAAATGTACCGATTTGGCTATCAATACTGAGACTCCCCTGGAATGGGATGTGTGGGTAGAATGATACGCCCACCCAACCCATGGCCGGCGAAGTGCCATCTGGACGCTCCCCTTGACATGCGTCTCAACCAGTGCTATTATATCAGCATGTTGTTTCTTGAGGAATGTGAAGACTGCTGCATGCTTAAATTTCTTGCGCATGCCCCTCACATTCCACGTGAGAAACTTCAGAGATGCCATAAACAAAACTTTTTAATATCTATTAAAACAATTATGTTAAGCAGTTTGCTCTCTGGTACAAAAATATAACTGTATCAATCCTGTATCACACAACATATATGAACATTCACCTGTACATGGCGTTCGAGATATTACCTGTTTTCCATGTCTAATATGCCTAGTTAAGTTTAACCAAATTACAAACAAATGAACTCCCACCCCCCCCCCCCTGCCCTGCACTGTCCCGAACTGGTGTGGGCATATTCCCTTAACTTGTGTCTAACTGGGAAACATTCCATCCTCCTGAGTTATAGGCAAAATGCAAAACATCTGGATAAGCTCACGGGGACTGAGTAGAACTAAATGTATCAGCCACATCAGTTGTACAAAGTATGGCATGGTCTCCCGATCCCCTTTCCTCAAGTTAACTGCAACAAACAAGTGCCATAGAAAGTTCCAGTAAACATGGCATTGCCTCCCAGTATTGCGTGGGGTAAAGTCTCGCTGCACAATGCATGTTGTCTGTAGGACTTCTGCCCCTCCGGAGCCCCAGAGAGTAAGTGAACCTATATACTGTGAATGACAAAAAGTGGTACTTTGTATATGCGCTGGTTCGTGTACAGTTCCATGTCACAGTCGCACAATTGCTGTGTATGGTAATAGATTGTTCACGTCAAAGAGTGCACAGTTTCCAGAAAGATAAAAGGAAAAAATAAAGCGAATGGGGAGAAAAAAGGAAAGAAAAAGGGGTTCCATGTAGCTTCAGGAAACGATATAGTTGTGCGACTTTGAAGAAAAGTTGTGCTGTAGATGATTGTGGACATTCTAATTAAACCGTTATATGTACTTATCTGGAGCTTGATCAGTCTGCTCGTGCAGGAACAACACGACATTCCAGCCAGGCAATCACTTCCTCGGGATCTTCAAAGAAGACTGCACGACCGTCATGTTCTATTTTGAGGTGGGCAGGAAAGAGCATGGAATATTTTTATTGTAAGTTCCTTAACCTACGCTTAGCCTCTGTAAAGCTCTGCCGACGTCGCTGCACCTCCGCCGAAAAGTCTGGGAAAATAGCTACTTTAGCATTCCCTACCGGGATGTTGCCCTTCTCCCTCGCCATCCTCAGAGCTGTATCTCGATCCTTATAGTTGAGGAGTTTAGCTATGAACGTGCGAGGAGGAGCTCTCTGCGGGGGGGTCTTGCTGGCATGCAATGTGCCCGTTCCACTGCAAACATAGGGGAAAAGGCTTCTCTCCCATAGGTATTGATCAAAAGTTGTTCCAAGAATGTAGTAGTGTCCTTGCCCTCAGTCCCCTCTGGTAGGCCAATCAGGCGTATATTACATCTCCTCAGCCTATTTTCCATATCATCCTGTTTAGTAAGGAGTTGTTGTACTTGCCGTTGCACAGGGTCTGAGGATGTTTGTAGGGGTGGAATGGCATCCTCCACCGTGCTTAGTCTGGTCTCAGTTTCCTTCACTCTGTCCCTGAGCTTTTGAAAGTCTTGCCTAATAAGGGAGATGTCCATCTTGACTTCCTCAATTTGTGCTGTGAGTGAAGTTCTGCAAAAGGTGATTGCCTCAAGAAGTTTATCAGTATCACTCGCTGTTCGTTCACCCCCCTCAGCTTTCTCAGAGGCTCCATCTTCCTCCATGCCCTCTTTGTCTTGTCTGCAGTACTGATCGAGTCTTGCCGCAGCTGACTTTTGTGACTTGGTTGGTGACATGCTATGAGGACCTGGGGTATCTCCCAGCAAGCCTCCAATCTGGTATTCGCGGAATTATCAGACTATGGGACAAGAGAGAGTATTGGTTAGGGCCTCAAGGTCACCAATATGGCCGGGGGTAGAAGCTGTTCTTATGTGGCAAATGCTTGACAGTTTGCTACTCCGTTTGGGGTGCTGATGATCTGAGGCTGTAGTGGGGAGTGTGAAAGGACCCCAACAGAAGTTGAGTACAGGAAAGCGAAAATGCAGCAAGCTGAAGATGTAATACAGGCTGGCTTTGCTGGTGTGCCAAGATGGCCGCCGGCCTCCACATGCAGGCCTAAACCACGTCCCAGCCTAAATGCAGCAGCTGTTCCCCTCAGGGCACTAGGGGTCTAGGGAGAATATGTGGATGGGGACAAGAGTGTTCTAGGTCTCCCAGGAGGTTTTCCAGCGTCTGAGCAGCAGCAGGGCACAGCCACTATAGGTGAGGTTTGAGGCAGGGGAGGACCAAGATGGCCGCGGACTTCCAAGAGTAGGCCAAAGCCGCGGACTTGCCTGGATCTGGCCTCTGTATGAAGGATCGCCGCTCCGCTCGGGCCGCTGTTTATCCAATCACTCCAGAAGTTATTCCTAGGTATTGTAAATGTCTCAGGAGGGTTGATCCAGCATTTAGGTCAGTATATAAAGTTCAGGAGTAATTACAGCAGGAGTAATGGACGGAGCTCAGGGAATGCACGTCCTACTCCATGCTGTGTCAGGCCACTCCCCCCAGTATCGACATTTTCAAAAAATGATTAGATGTCTTCCTCAGAAAGCAGAATATACAGGGCTATGGTATTTGTTAGAGAATAAAATTTACACTCCAACACACACATACATTGGAACTGTGTGGACCTGTGTTTTTTTAAGAATTAAAAAACAATGTAAAACGATTTACTTATTTGGCTTACATAGAGCAACAGTTAGTCAATATGATTGATTTTCATCCCAAAATAAATTTTTAGTAGGTAGTTTTTGCAAAAACAACTTCTAATATTTCAGTTTATTATGTCATAGTCAAGATCCAGAAGTATTGCATGGACACGCAGCACACCATGTAAGTGCTTTTTCAAAGCCATAATGCAAGATGAAGGGACTAGACAGTTATAATTGAGAGATTTTTTCAGAGCCACAAGCTAGAAAAACTGAATTGATTAGCTGGACAGTATGTACTAGCTACTTGCCAAGATTTTATTTCAGAGGGAGCACCAGCAGACCTGATCTGGGATAAACAAATCACAATTTCTTTTTTTCTCAGATCATAGATCTAAGTAATTGTAAACATTTGATGTAAAAATCTTGAAACCTTTTTGCTATTCCAGAGCAGCAGTGGCTTAGCACAGGGTGTTGGGAGGGGGCCGTGGCCCCGGGTGCAACATTTAGGGGGGCGAAATCCTGTGCCAGGTAGTGTGTGTCACTGACGGCTCTGTCCCCCTAATGTTTACTTCCTGTGTCCCTGCGGGCACCCTGTGATTCAGCGAATGGTGTCATGTGTGCGGCGACCATGGCCTATCCATGATCATGGCGGCAGTGCTGGCCTATCCGCGATCATGGTTGATCCTGGAGTCCTGCCTCCGCCTAGCCTCCAGAGCGATGTAATGGCTTTACCTCCTCCATGCTTCCCCTCTCATCCGGACCGATGTTCTGGCTGTCTTTACCTCCTCCAGGCTCCCCCTCTCATCCGGACTGATGTGCTGGCTGTCTGTACCTCCTCCAGGCTCCCCCACTCATCCAGACAGATGTGCTGTCTTTACCTCCTCCAGACTGAAGACACAAGCTGCAGGTGAGGTCATAAGAGTCGGGTAGTGTTGCTGGCCCCAGGGGTTGTGGAGAGGGAGCAGCCAGAGAGAGATTAGACAAGCAGATAGAGTCAGTATAGGAATACTGTAGTGTAGTGGTCAGTGTAGTGATCAGTGTCATGGTCAGCGTAGTGTAGTGGACAGAGCAGTGGTCAGTGTAGTGATGGTCAGTGTTGTGTAGTGAACAGAGCAGTGGTCAGTGTAGTGTAGTGGTCAGTGTAGTGAACAGAGCAGTGGTAAGTGTAGTGTAGTGGTCAGAGCAGTGGTCAGTGTAGTGGTGGGCAGCGTTGTGTAGTGGACAGAGCAGTGGTCAGTGTAGTGTAGTGGACAGAGCAGCGGTCAATGTAGTGGTGGTCAGTGTTGTGTAGTGGACAGAGCAGTGGTTAGTGTGGTGGACAGAGCAGTGGTCAGTGTAGTGTAGCGGTCAGTGTAGTGGTGGTCAGTGTTGTGTAGTGGACAGAGCAGCGATCAATGTAGTGGTGACCAATGTAGTGTAGTGGACAGAGCAGTGGTCAGTGTAGTGCAGTGGACAGAGTAGTGTAGTGGTCAGTGTAGTGGTCAGAGCAGTGTAGTGGTCAGTGTAGTGGACAGAGCAGTGGTAAGTGTAGTTTAGTGGTCATAGTAGTGGTGGTCAGTGTTGTGGACAGAACAGCGGTCAGTGTAGTGGTGGTCAGTGTTGTGTAGTATGCAGAGCAGCGGTCAGTATAGTGGTGGTCAGTGTTGTGTAGTGGACAGAGCAGAGGTCAGTGTAGTGTAGTGGACAGAGCAGTGGACAGAGCAATGTAGTGGTCAGTGTAGTGGTCAGAGCAGTGTAGTGGTCAGTGTAATGGACAGAGCAGTGGTAAGTGTAGTGGACAGTGTAGTGGTGGTCAGTGTTGTGTAGTGGACAGAGCAGCGGTCAGTATAGTGGTGGTCAGTGCTGTGTAGTGGACAGAGCAGTGGTCAGTGTAGTGGACAAAGCAGTGGTCAGTGTAGTGTAATGGACAGTGTAGGAATTGGGTAGTGTAGTGGACAGGTAGGTCAGTGTAGTGGCCAGTATAGGAAGCAGGTATGTTCATGTAGCTGTCAGGTAGGTTAGTGTTGGAATCAGGTAGGTTACTGTAGTTGTCAATGTAGGAATCAGGCTGGTCTGTACTATTGTAGGAAGGGAAGGGACTCAGGGAGTGCTAAAAGCCTACAGGTTAGGGGGCGCAAATTACTTGCCTTGACCCAGGCGCTGACAACCCACGCTACGCCACTGCAGAGCAGGCATATTACATATAAAAATGAGAAAATTTAGAACGATTTTCAAAGTTTGAAGACTTAAGAATGGAACTATATTGAAGGACACATTTTGAACCTTTTTTGGATAGGCTGCAATGTTTGGAAGGAGAAAGAGAAATTGATGGAAAAGATGATAAAAAAGTGACAGGTTTGCAGCACAATTTAAGCCTATAAAGAGACTGAGCATGCAAACTTCATCTTGAAATAAACAAATTGTTGCATTTTGTGGACAATAAAGGTAGAAACCTTTTTCAGCACACAATGTCACAGTCTTTTTTGACATGTCACAATTTCTGATAAATTAGGACGGGGTCTCCAAACTTTCTAAATAATGAGCCAATTTACTGTGCTTTAGACTTTAGGGGGGTGGACTGTGGCCAGCCAGGAAATAGACATTTTGTCTGGCATCAGTGAAAGTAAACAAGTGTCCCATCTTTGGTATTATGTGGAGGAATAGTGCCCTATTGTTGGTGTCAGTGGCAGGAAGTATACCTAATTGTTGTTGTCACTGGAATAAATGCCTCAAGGGCTGAATTAAGGCAAGCAAAGGGCCGCATCTGGCCCCCTGACCGCAGTTTGGAGACCACTGGATTAGGAGTTATTATGCATCTGAATCTAAAAAAAATAAAAAAGTTTCTTATTTTGAACACTGACAAACGCATATGGGTTTGTACCACAGCTAGCAAACTGGTTTTAACAGTGCACATTTTCTAGACAGTTGAGCAGGCATTTAGTATCCTTAAAAAAGGATAAAAATAGCAGTTTGTAACATAACTAGAATTCCTGTTAGAAAAGGTTGAAAGTTCTGAGAGATTCAGCAGGCATTTAGGATTGGCAAATAAAAAAATGTGTGTCTTTTGGAGCGAAAGAGTAGGCATTTAGCATCAGGAGATACAAAAATTGTGTCTTTTTAGGTCTTTGACATAAAAGTAAACTACAGGTTTGATCCACAGATAGCAAGCCTTTATTTTCAACAGGCTGTATTTGCTGAGCAATTGAGCAGGCATTTAGCATCAGGAAAAAAAATGTTTGTCTTTTTTAGGCATTGACAATGGAGATAGCATACAGTTTAGCACCACAGCTAGGAAACCTTTTTTAACAGACTGTACTTTTGCAGGCATTTAGCTACAGAAAAGTGTCCTTTTTGAATGCTTATGATGGATATAGCATATAGGTTTTCAACACAGCAAAAAAAAAGCCTGTTTGAATAGGCCACAACTTTTGAGAGACTGAGCAACAATGTAACATCTGAAAATAAAACTGTCTTTATTTGGTCACTGACAATGGAAAGCACATTTGGTTCACCACCCCAGTTAGAAAGCCTGAGTGGGCAAGACACAAGCTAACAAGCCAGTATGCACTATCTGCAATTTTGGAGGAATAGGGCAGGTATGCATTTTTCACTAGAAATTGTATATCTATGCCTTTGTGTTGGACATTAAAGATGGATTGGCAATACATCTTTGCAACACAACTTTGAAGCCTTTATTGCCAAAGACACAGTTTTGGAGAGAGAATAATCAAATTGCAATTTGCCTTAAGAAACTTGTCTTACTTTTTTTATAAAGTGAAGGACAGATTTTATAGATTTGATGCAAACCTTTTAGAACCTTTTCAGACTCTTTGTCAGAGAGAGAGCAGGTGATGGAAAAATTAAAGTCCTTGCCAGCACAGCTTTCATGCCCTTTTTGGATAGGCCAATGTGGGCAGCTTTAATTTTTAAATAATTGTTTTATTTAAATTAGATAGAGATATGGTATAAATATTGTACAGATTTCAGAAAAATAATTTCCCCCTATTAATGAGAGGCCAATTTGAAGGCATAGAAAATTGTTTTTAGATGAGCACTGAAAAAAGATAATTGCACATTGCACATATGAATTTTGAAACAGAATATAATCCTTTTTGAGCATAGGCAAATTGGCACCCTAGGGGTGGAGAGTGAAAACAAATGACCAGCTGCCCCTTCAGGCTGGGTTTACACTGGTCCGACAAATGCTCCGACATTGGGAGCTCATGTCGCATGATGTGTGAAATCCAATGTTTCCCTATGGGAGCCGTCCTAACTGGTCCGACACAAGTCGTTCCGACTTTAGAAATGCTCCCTGTACTACTTTGGTCCGACTTTGATCCTACTTCAGCCTATTGACTATCATTGAAGTCGGATCAAAGTCGGATCGCCGTCTCGCATGATCCGACTTCGGCACAAGACTTGTGCTCAGATGATCTTGAGGGGGAACTCCGCACCAAATTTTAAATAAAAAAACGGCATGGGTTCCCCCCCAAGAGCATACCAGGCCCTTAGGTCTGGTATGGACCTTGAGGGGAACCCCCTATGCTGAAAAAACAGCGTGGGGGTCCCCCCTCAATCCATACCAGACCCTTATCTGAGCGCGCAGCCCGGCCGGTAAGGAATGGGGGTGGGGACGAGCGAGCGCCCCCCCCCCTCCTGAACCGTACCAGGCCGCATGCCCTCAACAGCCAGGGTTGTCGGGAAGAGGCCCTTGTCCTCATCAACATGGGGACAAGGTGCTTTGGGGTGGGGGGGGCCACAGCGCGCCCCCTCCCCCAAGGCACCAACCCCCCCATGTTGAGGGCATGCGACCTGGTATGGTTCAGGGGGGGGCGCTCGCTCATCCCTTCCCCCATTCCTGACCGGCCGGGCTGCGTGCTCGGATAAGGGTCTGGCATGGATTGGGGGGGACCCCCACGCTGTTTTTTCGGTGTAGGGGTTCCCCTCAAGGTCCATACCAGACCCAAGGGCCTGGTATGCTCCTGGGGGGAACCCATGCCGGCCTTTTATTTAAAATTTGGTGCGGAGTTCCCCCTCAAGATTCACACCAAGACATCCGACATTGCGTTATTTCCTGCCCCCTGCTGTAGCCCCTCCCATTGTGTGTTAGTTTTAATTGGTCAAAGGACAAGTATACTATCTGAAAAGTCGGATCAAAGTAGTATCCTGTTCATGAAAGTCGGATGGATGTAAGACCAATGTAGGATCAATGTAGGACCAATGTAGGACTGATGTCGCAGAGCAAAGTAGGATGAAAGTCGTACTACTGTCGTGTAGTATAGTGTGAACCCAGCCTCAATGTGATGAGGTCAACACAATAATGTGAACAATAAAATAAAAGAATAAGGTGCTAATTATGTTAACGTGTGTAGCAATAAAATCTAAGAATATAAAACATATATACAATGTCAGGAATTCCAACACTGCATTGTGAATTATATAAGAATTATATAACAAAACCTGAGTTGCCACCTTCCCATTGAACACTTGTGGCGGAAGAACTAGAAGTTTTATCTAAAAGCAATCAGTTTCTGGTGTTGGGTTTACTATCACACATGGACTTTTAGCTTGCTACATGTTTCGTTATAAAATTCACAATGCAGTGTTGGAATTCATGGCATTGTATATATGTTTTAGATTCTTATATTTTATTGCTACACACATAAACATAACTAGCGCCTTATTCTTTTATTATAATGTATTTTTTAGAACACACTTTATAACCCAACATAATTATTCAACATTATTATATTATGCTTTAACAAACATTCACTGTTCCTCAACTGCTGCACAGCTATGAAAAAAATGGGTTTTGGATGTTGGTGGTGCCTGAGCATTGGGGTTGATTTACTAAAACAGAAGAGTGCAAAATCTGGTGTAGCGCTGCATAGAAACCAATCAGCTTCCTGTTTTTTTTTTTTTTTTGTCAAACCTTAATTGAACAAGCTAAAGTTAGAAGCTGATTGGCTACCATGCACAGCTGCTACAGATTTTGCACTCCACTGTATTTAAACAAAGTGTTATGAAGTGTTCTGTCACAAAGCAGCAGAAAAAATGGGTTTTGAGTGTCGCTGTTACCCAAACACCATAATCGGATAGAAGTATTCCTGCAGAGCACTAGATGAAGCCTTTTTTTAACAAAAATCACAGCATTTGCATCTGTGAAACAGCTGCTAAAAATTTGAGTTTAAAATTACTGCCGTAAGGAACAGCAGTTATGGCCGCACTTTTATAGATTAATATTAGCAGGCCTACAACAGTGGTAGGAGATATTAAGAGTGACAGATAGAAAGATTTGCTAATGATGGCTGGTTGTGCTCAAGGACTCCAGACATGGAAATGATGGCAACATGTGAGATATTTTTTGTGGCTTGCTGTGGTGAAAATAAAATCTGTAAATGCCGGAAAAAACTATTTTGGAGGGTAGAAGGATCCCCAAATATTTAATTAGCAGCATCTGCAGCAAAGGCTTGGTAGCTTCTGCTGATCCAGGACTGGTTCATTTTCACAAATGTCAGCAGGTCAATGGTGTCCATGGAAAAAACACACTGTTTTATCTCTCACAAAGCCCAGCAGAACTGAATGTCCATTCACGGGGGGGCACACTGTCTGCAGGACATCCCAGCAATCTTAATCGAATGCTGGGAAAGCTGTAGACAGAGAAGAAAAACAGAGGCGCCACTCTAAGTGCAATATTGAAAGAAATTTAATAAAATCTTTAAAAATAGTACTCACAAAGGTACATTGTAATCAGGCATGTGGGTAAGGTTGTAGTACTGCCAGAGGGATGGGATCACTTCCGGATCTGTGTACGAGTAGGTGACGCGTTTGCAGAGCTACGCTCCTCCCTCAGGCCTAACGTGACCTGTGATTGGTCAGGACTTATATGGTCAGTGAATGGTGTTGATTGGTGCAGAGAGCGATCACTCAGACTGAAGCACAGAGCTATAGGGCACAAGACTAATGCTGCTGTGTCTGATTCTGAAATAAATGGATAGTGTGGTTTATGTATGGTGTGTCAAATGCAATATGTTTCACTGGAATGAGCAATGTGTGTGTGTAAGAAAAAATACAACCAAATGAGACCTCTGTTGAAGTTGCTTGGGCAATATATATGTTTTTATGCATATCTGTATTGAATGAATCGAAATGAGAATATAATTAAGAATAGAAATAAAAAATGAGAATGAAAAAAAAAAAATAGAAGTAAGAATAAAAATAAGAAATAAAAATAAAAAGAATAATGACAATGAATATAAATAAAAATAAAAATAAAATTAAAAATAATAATAATGAAAAAAATAAAAAATTAAAATTAAAATGAAAATAAGAATAAAAATAAAAATAATAGTGTTCCCCTCCATTTCCTCAAAAAACATGACCATTCCTCATCTGGTCTTAAAGTCTGGATCATTGAGTCCATTCCCAGTACGTTCCCACTGGCAGAGCGTTTTAAACGTCTCTGTCAGAGGGAAATGTACTGGATATATACTTTGGACTCTCTAGCCCCTGGAGGTTTAAATGGGGAAATAGAGGTGAGTAGCCTAATTTGACTGCTCTCCTCATCCTTACTCCCCATGTCAAATTGTCTATCAGACCCCTCTCTCACACTTTCTTCACACTTTTTTCTTGTCTTCTGGTTCTGGGTGTCATCCCATTATTGTCATATATGTTTTTTCTCCCTCCATTAGAGTAGTGTTTGTCACCACATTCATTTGATCATCACCCCACAATTCAGTTATCATTATTTCCCGCCATTACCTTCCCATTCTTATTTTTATTCTATTTTATTTCAGTTTATTTGTATTTATTTAATATTATTATTATTATTATTATTATTATTATTATTATTATTATTATTATTATTATTATTATTATTATTATCATTTTTATTTTTATATTTATTTTTATTATTTTCCATTTTTATTTATATTTTTATTTTTATTTTCATTATTTTTATTTTTATTTTTATTCATTGTCATTATTCTTTTTTTTTTATTTCTTATTTTTATTCTTACTTCTATTTTTATTTTCATTTTCATTTTTTATTTCTATTCTTATTTCTATTCTCATTTCTATTTTCATTCAATACAGATATGCATAAAAAATATATATTGCCCAAGCAACTTCAACAGAGGTCTCATTTGGTTGTATTTTTTCTTACACACACATTGCTCATTCCATTGAAACATATTGCATTTGACACACCATACATAAACTACACTATCCATTTATTTCAGAATCAGACACAGCAGCATTAGTCTTGTGCCCTATAGCTCTGTGCTTCAGTCTGAGTGATCGCTCTCTGCACCAATCAACACCATTCACTGACCACATAAGTCCTGACCAATCACAGGTCACGTTAGGCTTGAGGAAGGAGCGTAGCTCCGCAAATGCGTTGCCTACTTGTACACAGATCCGGAAGTGATCCCATCCCTCTGGTTACTATTGTGCACTCCAACGGCAGGAAGCATCGGCACACAGCAGCGCAGCCTGTCATATGGACATCCCCGCCATCCAGCAACCTGATCGGACACAACTCTCGGGACATCCGGCAGTACTACAACCTTACCCATATGCCTGATTACAATGTACCTTTGTGAGTACTATTTTTAAAGATTTTATTAAATTTCTTTCAATATTGAACTTAGAGTGGTACCTCTGTTTTTCTTCTCTAGCACCCAGAGGACTGCTTCTTCCATTCAAACAGGGCTGCCTTCTACAGTTGCCGTCACATGCATGTTTATAATGGACTATATTACAGGTAACATGGACATTAAGCAGTTTAAAGTTTTTTGTCTATATTTCCTATAACATTTTTTTAGTCCAAGTCCTTTATCCACATTTGTAGTTATTAATTTATTGTATTTTTATGTACATTTGCTCCTTATTAGGAACAATGAGGTTGGGGGGTTCTAATTGTGTTGAACTCAGCACTCACACTTACATGTTGAAAGCTGTAGCCAGCAGTTCATTCTCATGACCCAGTAGTCAAGGTAGGCATCTGTTTGGATGCTCTCTATATCCACTCATGCCCCCAGGGAATCAGCCATCATGTGATGCAGCTGCTGCTAATAGGTGCCAGTAGCAGAGAGCCATGGAAGCGGAGGACTGACATTATTTTAAAGGTATCCTTTACATAGCCATCCTAACTGCTGCTTCTTTTTTCACTGAGGGGGCTCAGAAACATCTTGTCCATGAGACTTTTTTTTTTCCAGCCCCTGAAAATGAGTTACACAGGGTCCCCTGTAGCGCATTCTCCAGATGTTCCATCCTCTGCAAGGGTGGGACGAGCGCTGAGACATTCCCCTTATCATGCAGAACAGTTAGGTTTGTCAACCAGTAATGGCCCCTTTCCCTGATGCCAAGAATCCTAAGGTACTTTTGCAGGCTCTGGAGCACAAGGGAGCCCATGCACCACAAATGACTGGCAGTGGAGTTGCCCAGTCCTCAAGGTCACTACTAGGGATGAGGTTCGCGTTCGAGTCAAACCCATGTTCGACTCGAGCATCGTCTGTTCGCTTGTTCGCCGAATTGCAACGATATGGGCCGTTCGTGCCAAATTTGTGTGGTGCTTCACGGCCCATAATTCACTGCGGCATTGCTGGCTGATGATTGGCCAAGCATGCACTATGACCCGCATGCTTGGCCAATCACAGCGCCGTCTGTAAAGAGAGCTGTAATTGGCCAAAACCAAGGTGGCTTTGGCCAATTATGGCTAAGGGGGTTTAGTACACACCCCACACTATATAAGGCCGCCTGCACGGCGGCCCTGTGTAGTGTGTTCCGGCGTTGAGAGACAGAGACAGAGAGAAAGTGTCATTTGATTTATATTAGATAGATTAGGCAGGACAGTCAGTCAGTTAGCACTTACAGTGTATTGTAAATTTATGCATCCCAGGTGTTGTGTATATATATATATATATATATATATATATATATATATATATATATATATACTGTATTCAGTTTAGCTAGATCCGTTCCTGTTATTATCTTCCTACTGAAAGGCAAGCTTGTGTTGTTACACTATTTACAGCTACCTGAAGAAAATTGATGGTGTTCTTCTGATCGTATTAGTACCACAGTCAGGCAGCTAGACTATTTACAGTTAGTGTAGTGCGTCCTCCTCACAGTGTTCAGCTAAAGCTACAAGGTAGTTGAGTGTGACCTCTGCACAGTGTTCAGCTAAAGCTACAAGTTAGTGTAGTGCGTCCTCTGAACAGTGTTCAGCTAAAGCTACAAGTTAGTGTAGTGAGTCCTCCTCACAGTGTTCAGCTAAAGCTACAAGTTAATGTAGTGCGTCCTCTGAACAGTGTTCAGCTAAAGCTACAAATTAGTGTAGTGCAACCTCTGCACAGTGTTCAGCTAAAGCTACAAGTTAGTGTAGTGCACAGTGTTCAGCTAAAGCTACAAGTTAGTGTAGTGCGTCCTCTGCACAGTGTTCAGCTAAAGCTACAAGTTAGTGTAGTGCGTCCTCTGAACAGTGTTCAGCTAAAGCTACAAGTTAGTGTAGTGAGTCCTCCTCACAGTGTTCAGCTAAAGCTACAAGTTAGTGTAGTGCGTCCTCTGAACAGTGTTCAGCTAAAGCTACAAGTTAGTGTAGTGCAACCTCTGCACAGTGTTCAGCTAAAGCTACAAGTTAGTGTAGTGTGTCCTCTGAACAGTGTTCAGCTAAAGCTACAAGTTAGTGTAGTGCACAGTGTACAGCTAAAGCTACAAGTTAGTGTAGTGCATCCTCTGAACAGTGTTTTGCTAAAGCTACAAGTTAGTGTAGTGCGTCCTCTGAACAGTGTTCAGCTAAAGCTACAAGTTAGTGTAGTGAGTCCTCCTCACAGTGTTCAGCTAAAGCTACAAGTTAATGTAGTGCGTCCTCTGAACAGTGTTCAGCTAAAGCTACAAATTAGTGTAGTGCAACCTCTGCACAGTTTCAGCTAAAGCTACAAGTTAGTGTAGTGCGTCCTCTGAACAGTGTTCAGACTAAGCTACAAGTTAGTGTAGTGCACAGTGTTCAGCTAAAGCTACAAGTTAGTGTAGTGCGTCCTCTGAACAGTATTTTGCTAAAGCTACAAGTTAGTGTAGTGCAACCTCTGCACAGTGTTCAGCTAAAGCTACAAGTTAGTGTAGTGCGTCCTCTGAACAGTGTTCAGCTAAAGCTACAAGTTAGTGTAGTGCATCCTCTGAACAGTGTTCAGCTAAAGCTACAAGTTAGTGTAGTGCGTCCTCTGAACAGTGTTCAGCTAAAGCTACAAGTTAGTGTAGTGCAACCTCTGCACAGTGTTCAGCTAAAGCTACAAGTTAGTGTAGTGCGTCCTCTGAACAGTGTTCAGCTAAAGCTACAAGTTAGTGTAGTGCACAGTGTTCAGCTAAAGCTACAAGTTAGTGTAGTGCATCCTCTGAACAGTGTTTTGCTAAAGCTACAAGTTAGTGTAGTGCGACCTCTGCACAGTGTTCAGCTAAAGCTACAAGTTAGTGTAGTGCGTCCTCTGAACAGTGTTCAGCTAAAGCTACAAGTTAGTGTAGTGCGACCTCTGCACAGTGTTCAGCTAAAGCTACCTGTAGAAGGTTGGTGGTGTTTTCCTGATCCTATCACTACCACAGGCAGCTACATTATTTACACATTAGTGTAGTGCGTCCTCTGCACAGTGTTCAGCTAAAGCTATCTGTAGAAGGTTGGTGGTGTTTTCCTGAGCCTATCACTACCGCAGGCAGCTACATTATTTACACATTAGTGTAGTGCGACCTCTGCACAGTGTTCAGCTAAAGCTACCTGTAGAAGGTTGGTGGTGTCTTCCTGATCCTATCACTACCGCAGGCAGCTACATTATTTACACATTAGTGTAGTGCGACCTCTGCACAGTGTTCAGCTAAAGCTACCTGTACAAGGTTGGTGGTGTTTTCCTGATCCCATCACTACCGCAGGCAGCTACATTATTTTAACGTTAGTGTAGTGCATCCTCTGCACAGTGTTCAGCTAAAAATTTCTGTAGAAGGTTGGTGGTGTTTTCCTGATCCTATCACTACCGCAGGCAGCTACATTATTTAACATTGGTGTAGTGCGTCCTCTGCACAGTGTTCAACTAAAGCTACAAGCTAGTGTATTGCGACCTCTGCAAAGTGTTCATCTAAACCTACCTGTAGAAGATTGGTGGTGTTCTCATAATACAGGCAGGCAGTTGATTTTGCTAGCTGCAGTATCAGTATATATATATATATATATATATATATATATATATATATATATATATATATATCCCAGCTTAGTGCAGCTACATCTCACTGCAGGCCATTAGTATGTTTGGAAGGCCAACAAGGAGAGGCAGACAGTCACAAGCCAATAAAAGAGGGCAAGCAGGCTCTGTGTCTAGAGGCAACAGTGCTGGTCGTGGAGACGGTGCATCCTCAGCAGCACGTGGCCATAGGACATGGTTGGCCTTTTTTTCGGCAGCTGGCTGTGTTGAGCCGCAACATGCAGAAGACTTGGTCGAGTGGTTGACCAAGCCATCCTCATCCTCCTCATCCTCTCTCACCCATGCTCAGGGTACTTTGTCTAGCAAAGAAGATGCCAACGTGGCCTCTTCCCTCGGCTCAGTGGCATCAGTGACTCAGATTGTACCAGGCAAATTTCCCTGCCCCAGCTGCTGCACCGCCGAAAGAAATTCGCTCCCAGCCATCCACATGCCCAGCGGTTGAATGCTAGCTTGGCAAAATTGCTAACACTTTAACTGCTACCTTTTCAGTTGATAGACTCTGCTCCCTTCCATGAGTTTGTGGAATGTGCGGTTTCTCAGTGGCAGGTACCCAAATGCCACTTTTTCTCACGGAAGGTGATTCCAGCTCTCTACTGGCATGTGGAAGGCAATGTCCATACCTCGCTGGACAGGGCAGTCAGCGGTAAGGTGCACCTTATCGCTGACTCATGGTCCAGCAGGCATGGACAGGGACATTACCTAAGTTTCACCGTGCATTGGGTGACTCTGCTGGCAGCTGGGAAGGATGCAGGACAAGGTGCCATAGTGTTGGAGGTTGTTCCGCCACCACGCCTCCAAAATGCCACTACTAATGATTCTGACACACCTCTCTCCTCCACCCCCTCCTCTTCTTCTTCCTCCGTGGCCTCTTCCTGTGCTTTGTCCTCGGAACCAGCGGTGCTCCGTAGGCGTTCAAGGGGCTACTCAAGTCTGCAGGCCAAAAGATGCCATGCGGTGCTTGAGCTGGTGTGCTTTGGGGACAGGAGCCACACCGAGGCAGAGGTTCTGTTTGCTCTGCAGGGGCATGTTCAAAGGTGGTTGATGCCACGCCAACTTAGGCTAGGAATAGTGGTTTGCAACAATGGCACCAACCTCCTCTCCGCCCTCCGACAGAGACAAATGACCCATGTGCCCTGTTTGGCTCACGTCCTTAACTTGGTGGTTCAGCGGTTCTTGGGCAGGTACCCGGGCTTACAGGATGTCCTGAGGCAGGCCAGGAAAGTCTGTGTGCATTTCCGCCGGTCATATAATGCCAGTGCTCGGCTGGCAGAGCTCCAAAAGGAATTTAACCTGCCCAAGAACCGCCTAATCTGTGACATGCCCACCAGGTGGAACTCAATGTTGGCCATGCTGCAGCGGCTGTACAGGCAGCAGAGGGCCATCAATGAGTACCTGTGCGTCTATGGCACCAGGACAGGGTCAGGGGATCTTGTTTTTTTTCCCCATGCCAGTGGGCCATGATCAGGGATGCATGCACTGTCCTGTCACCATTTGAGGAGGCCACGAGGATGTTGAGCAGTGACAGTGCATGCATCAGTGACACTGTCCCCCTTGTCCACCTGTTGGAGCACACGCTGTGTGGAAAATGGACAGGGCACTTGAGGCAGAACAGAGGCAGGAAGAGGAGGACTTCCTTAGCTCTCAAGGCCCCCTTTATCCAGACAGTGTTCCTGCATGCCCGCCGATCACACAGGAAGAGGACGAGGAGGAGGAGGAGGATTGTGTCAGTATGGAGGTGGAGCCTGGCACTCAGCATCAGCAGCAGTCTTTAAGGATTCAGTCCCAAGAAACACATGGACTTGTGCGTGGCTGGGAGGAGGTGGCTGTGGACCATGTCGTCCTTAGTGACCCAGAGGACTCCGGACCGAATGCCTCAGGAAACCTACGCTGCATGGCTTCCCTGATCCTGCAAAGCCTGCGTAAGGATCCTCATATTCGTGGTATCAAGGAGAAGGACCAATACTGGCTGGCATCCCTCCTTGATCCACGTTACAAGGGTAAGGTTGCAGACATTATCTTGCAGTCACAGAGGGAGCAGAGGATGAAACATCTTCGGGAGGCCTTGCAGAAAGGTTTGTGCAATGCATTCCCAGAGACTGGGAGGATACAAACTACTGTTTCTGGACAACGTGTTGCTGAGGCTTCGGTCAGTCAAAGAAGGAGCGGTGGAGAAGGTGGCCGTCTGACTGATGCGTTCAGACAATTTTTTAGTCCACAGCCCCAAGGTATGATCGGTTCCAGCAACCATCGCCAGCGTCTGTTTTACATGGTGCAGGAATACCTAGGGGCAAGATCTGACTTGGATACCTTTCCCACTGAAAATCCTCTGGGTAACTGGGTCTTGAGGATGGATCACTGGCCAGAGCTTGCACAGTATGCAATTGAGCTACTGGCCTATCCTGCATCCAGCGTTCTTTCGGAACGCACATTCAGTGCTGCTGGAGGCTTTGTAACCGATCACAGGGTGCGTCTGTCCACCGACTCGGTCGTTCGACTGACCTTCATAAAAATGAATCAGCCTTGGATCACCACCAGCTACCAAGCACCTGATGCTGATGTAACCGAATAAATTTTTTTGAAATGTCAGATCCCTTCAAAGACTGCCTATGCTGATGCTGAATGACTATCCTGTTATACTGAGTAATTATCCTCTTCCTCCTCAATGATCATGATGATAGCTTGTAAGAACATTTTTGGTTCTGGGCGCCTCAGTCCTGCCACCAGTGCCTAAGGCCCAATTTTTAAGCCCCTGTTTAACAGGGGCATGTAATTACAAATTTTCATGCAATTCTTTGCAACAGGGCTAGTTCCTGCACTCCAACTAGAGTATCTATGAGGGGTTGCAGTGTTGTGGCACCAGCACCAGTGCCTAAGGCCCAATTTTTCAGCCCCTGTTTAACAGGAGCGTGTAATTACAATTTTTGATGCAATTCTTTGCAGCAGGGCTAGTTCCTGTGCTCCAACTAGAGTATCTGTGAGGGGTTGCAGTGTTGTGGCACCAGCACCAGTGCCTAAGGCCCAATTTTTCAGCCCCTGTTTAACAGGGGCGTGTAATTACAATTTTTGATGCAATTCTTTGCAACAGGGCTAGTTCCTGCCCTCCAACTAAAGTATCTGTGAGGGGTTCCAGTGTTGTGGCACCAGCCCCAGTGCCTAAGGCCCAATTTTTCAGCCCCTGTTTAACAGGGACATGTAATTAGAATTCTTGATCTAATATTTCACAGCAGGGTCCATTTCTGCGCCCCCCAAGAGTATCTGTGAGGACTTACAGTGTTGTGGCACCAGCACCACCACCTCCAAAGGCCCAATTTTTCTGCCCCTGTTCAACAGGGGCATGTAATTACAATTCTTGATCTAATATTTCACAGCAGGGCCCTGTGAGGGCTTACAGTGTTGTGGCCACAACAACACCTAAGGCCCACATTTCTGCTGAGTATATAGGGCAGGCCCCTACTTTCAAACATCCAACTTACAAACGACTCCTACTTGCAAACGGAAGGAGACAACAGGAAGTCAGATGAAATCTACCCCTAGGAAGGGAAATTCTCTCCTGTGAAAGTTAATATGGGAAAAACTTTTCTCCTTTCCACTGATGCTTTATCACCAATCCTTGTTTCACAAAAAAACCCACATTTTCAAAAAACATTTGTCATTGGGACAAAAAGTGAGGTGAAATCTTCTGAAGAGGAGCACAGACAGCAAAACAAATGTCACAGGGGTGATAACCCTTCCCTAGGTTTTCCAAAAAGCTTAAAATAGATTTTTTGGCTGGAGCTAAACATGTTAAAAATGTACCAGTTCAAAATTACAAACAGATTCTACTTAACAACAAACCTACAGTCTCTGTCTTGTTTTCACCACCTGTATACTGCTGTTCAGAGTATATAGGGCCTGGGGGCCCCACACCTTTCCTTTTTTAATTTGGGTGCGGGGTTCCCCTTAATATCCATACAGGACCCAAAGGGCCTGGTAATGGACTTGGGGGTACCCATGCCATTTGTCTCACTGATTTTCATCCATATTGCCAGGACCCGACATTACATTAAAGCCGCGAGCAGTTTTAAGTGACTTTTTTTCCTTTAAAAATGTCATTTTGCTTGGACTGTTATAAACACGGGAAACACGCGCCACTTTACAGGCATACTATAGACACCCCCAGTTATGATATTTAAAGGAATATTTCACTTTTTTTTCTTTTTTACTTTAAGCATCATTAAAATCACTGCTCCCGAAAAAACGGCCGTTTTTAAAAGTTTTTTTTGCATTGATACATGTCCCCTGGGGCAGGACCCGGTCCCCAAACCCTTTTTAGGACAATACCATGCAAATTGGCCTTTAAAATGAGCACTTTTGATTTCGAACATTCGGGTCCCATAGACGTCAATGGGGTTCAGAAGTTCATGCAAATTTTCGGTCCGTTCGCAGGTTCTGGTGCGAACCGAACCAGGGGGTGTTCGGCTCATCCCTAGTCACTACGGATGACATTATTCTGAGCTTCCTTCCCCCAGACACGTACTACTCCCAGAGTTTGGTAGGCATGAATCATATCCTAGGAAGACTGGCTCATGCCAGCCTCATTGCCCCCATGGCAGCCATAGTCCACCTCCTCCTGTGCCTGCTGTGGTTTCACAGAAATTGCGTCTGGATAGACCAGGCCCTGGTATGCAATAAAGTCCTCCTCTTTCATCTTCTGTTCTGTTCTGCCTGGATGGCCCTGTTCACGATGCCACACAACAGGTACAATGTCACTGATGCAGACCTTGTCATGGCTCACCATTCTTGTCACCTCCGTCTCTTGTGATAACATGGTGTATGTATTGTGTATGTGAGCAGCCCTAAATCTGTGCTCATTACATACTTGCCCATGTACTTATCGATTGCCCTCTCTTTCCTGTGCAGTGGAGTTCCACCTGATGGGCATGTCACAGATCAGGCACTTTGCAAGCAAATTTAATTCCTGATGAATTTACCCAGCCAAACACTGTCTGGGTAGGTATTCCATTAAGTGGCTACATAGAATTCTGGCCAGCATTAGATCTTGTAACCCAGGGTACCTATCCACTAACCACTGCACCACCAGATTGAGATTGTGTGCCAGGCAAAGGATGTTGTCAGCTTTCCTTGCCAAAAGGCAGACAGCAGGTTGGTGCCGTTGTCACACACCACAAGTTGCCATGGGGTTACCAACCTCTGGGTCTGCCCCAGTGTGACTCCCTAATGATAAGCCAGACTGCTTCAGTTCAGCAGGGGGCTGATTTACTTCAAAGTAGTTTAAGTGCCAAACCCAAACCCCATTGAAATCAGTGCAAACTGATCCTGTCAAATTAAAAATGCCCATTTTCTGGGCTGATAGGCAAGGGGTTGTCAAGAAAATAGCATAAGAGGTGGCCTCCACCCAGGGGAAAATGTACCAACACAATATTCACTTAAATAACATGCATAGTGTCCTTCTTTATAAACAAATTTTATTAACCAATCAGTAAGGCTATGTTTCCACTATTGCGTCCCCAAAGTCGCGTGATTTTGCCGCGATTTTTTACCGCGATTTTACCGCAACGTTTTACCGCGATTTGAAGCAATGCCTGTATCTATGGACCTCAAGTCGCATCAAAGTGGGACCAAAGTAGTGCAGGGACTACTTTGAAGTCGCTGCGACTTGAAGTCGCACAGATATGAACGGTACTCATTGGAAATCATGGGAAACAATTTGTCATGCGACTTTTCAGTCCCAAGTCGCGTGAAAAGTCGCACTAGTGGAAACAGAGCCTAATGCTGGCCATACACTATACGAAAAATCGGCCGAAAAATCGTTCGTATGGACACTTCATTCGTTTTTCGGCAAGTTAGTGGGTACAAATCGATAATCGTTTGTGACGTTTTTGTGGAAAAAAAACGAACGGCATGTTTGGAAAATTTCTGCCGAACGTACGATAAATTGCAAGGTTAATGTGTTTCCCGTCCGAACTGCCTGCACTAGGTATATGTAAAAAAACGAACACAAAATTATTTATTCATGTCCACTGAACAGATTATCGGTCATTATATGATGGCACGATCGTTTGCGGTCACGGTCGAACGTTCGTTTTTCGAAAATGGGTTCGGCCGATTTTCTGTATAGTGTATGGCCAGCATAAGGCTCTGTTTCCACTAGTGCGACTTTTAATGCGACTTGGGACTGAAAAGTCGCATGACAAATTGTTTCCCATGATTTCCAATGAGTACCGTTCATATCTGTGCGACTTCAAGTCGCAGCGACTTCAAAGTAGTCCCTGCACTACTTTGGTCCCACTTTGATGCGACTTGAGGTCCATAGATACAGGCATTGCTTCAAATCGCGGTAAAAAGTCGCAGTAAAATCGCGGTAAAAAATCGCGGCAAAATCGCGCAATAGTGGAAACATAGCCTTAGTGCTGCATAGTCCTCCTATGTAATCTGTGTGGTTTCAAGAATCAGTGCTGATATATAAATGTGATGTTATTCATATCCTAATTAATTCATGCAAATTGATTAATGTGCAGTCCTTATATTTCACTTGTGATTGTTCCACCAACTTCATCAGGGATCACCTTGATTAAGTCACGTGTTTAGTGATGTAACATGTAGGGCTGATGATGTCAAGCCGCATGACAGAAAGTTTGCCCACATCAAATGACCTAAATGTTCAGTGTTCTGACAAAGTTCTGAACAGCCAGTGTGATCAGCCAAACACTAAACTCATTCCGACTCTTGTCCCCTAGGCATAAAAGCTTAAGCATTTTAGCCTGAGCCCTTGCATAGTCTATTGAATGCTTGTTGGAACTGGTGGGTCAGAGGACAACTTAGTGGAGGAGGGTATTAGGATGGAGGAGTAAGAGGAGGAGGAGTAGTAGACAGCTCTGGCACTGTCACCTCCAGTTTTAAGGGTGGCAGGACAAGCTCCAGTAACGTTCCCTGCCCTGCAAACATTGCCATCAACATGATGATAAAGAGCAGGGATGACCTTATGGGCCCCATTCAGGCCCTCTTTCCAGCTGGAAAAGCCTTGGGTAGACCTCTGACTCCCCTTGATATATTATCATTCCTATTGTTAGAAGCTAATGAGAGGAAATCGCATATTGTGGGAATAGAGGTGGAAAGAAAGAAGCTGAAAGGAGGAGGACAAGGGGGACTACAGTCCTTTTCCTGATGATTGGCATTCTTGTGCTGTTCCCAATAAGCTGTGTGGTGAGAGGCCAGAGTTTTCGTATACAATTGCAATAAAAAGTATGTGAACCCTTTTGGAATGATATGGATTTCTGAACAAATTGATCATAAAATGTGATCTGATCATCATCTAAGTCACAACAATAGACAATCACAGTTTGCTTAAACTAATAACACACAAAAAATTACTGTATTTATTGGCATATAACTCTCACTTTTTCACCATGAAAATTGGGTGCAAATAGTGCGTGCGTGTTATACGCCAATACTTCAGTTTTAGCTGTCTCGGAGGGGACAGGGAGGGGGGGCAGGACGAGCACCGTCAGATTACATACAGTGAGAATCTCCTGTTTACTTGGCGGCCTCTGTAATAGGAACTCGTGTCTCCTGGGCCGCCATTGGACCACTGTTCTGTCTATCATAGGAGATTCTCACTGTATGTAATCTGTCAGACCTCGTTCCGCCCCCCTCCCTGTCCCCTCTGGGCTGCAGATGGGCATCGATCAGGCTGCACTGATGGCAATGGTGAGGCTGCTGCATTGATGGCAATGGTGAGGCTGCATTGATGTGAACTGATGAGGCTGCATTGATGGCACTTGTGAGGCTGCAGATGGGCATTGATCAGACTGCAGTGATGGCAATGGTGAGGCTGCAGATGGGCACTGATCCTTATTTTACTTCAAAGTTCCTTATTTAAAATTTAAGTTTTTTTCCTGAAACTTCCCTCTTAAAATGAATGTGCGTGTTATACGCCTGTACGTGTTATACGCCGATAAATACGGTAAATGTTACCATGTTTTTATTGAACACACCCTGTAAACATTCACAGTGCAGGTGGAAAAAGTATGTGAACCCTTGGATTTAATAACTGGTTGAACCTCCTTTGGCAGCAATAACTTCAACTAAATGTTTTCTGTAGTTGCAGATCAGACATGCACAACGGTCAGGAGTAATTCTTGATCATTCCTCTTTACAGAACTGTTTCAGTTCAGCAATATTCTTGGGATGTCTGGTGTGAATCATTTTCTTGAGGTCATGCCACAGCATCTCAATCGGGTTAAGGTCAGGACTCTGACTGGGCCACTCTAGAAGGCATATTTTCTTCTGTTTAAGCCATTCTGTTGTTAATTTACTTCTATGATTTGGGTCGTTGTCCTGTTGCAACACCCATCTTCTGTTGAGCTTCAGCTGGTGGACAGATGGCCTTAAGTTCTCCTGAAAAATGTCTTGATAAACTTGGGAATTAATTTTTCCTTCGATGATAGCAATCCGTCCAGGCCCCAATGCAGCAAAGTAGCCCCAAAACATGATGCCCCCACCACCATACTTCACAGTTGGGATGAGGTTTTGATGTTGGTGTGCTGTGCCTCTTTTTCTCCACACATAGTGTTGTGTGTTCCTTCCAAACAACTCAACTTTGGTTTCATCTGTCCACAGAATATTTTGCCAGTACTGCTGTGGAACATCCAGGTGGTCTTGTGCAAACTGTAAACATGCAGCAATGCTTTTTTTGGACAGCAGTGGTTCCTCTGTGGTATCCTCCCATGAAATCCATTCTTGTTTAGTGTTTTACATATCGTGGACTTCGCTAACAGGGATGTTAGCATATGCCAGAGACTTTTGTAAGTCTTTAGCTGACAATCTAGGATTCTACGTCACCTCATTGAGCAGTCTGCACTGTGCTCTTGCAGTCATCTTTACAGGACGCCCACTCCTAGGGAGAGTAGCAGCAGTGCTGAACTTTCTCCATTTATAGACAATTTGTCTTACCGTGGACTGATGAACAGCAAGACTTTTGGAGATACTTTTTTCACGTCAGGTAAATCTTTTAGTGAAAAGCAAACCCAGAACTGGTGTGTGTTTTTTATAGGGCAGGGCAGCTGTAACCAACACCTCCAATCTCATCTCATTGATTGGAATCCAGTTGGCTGACACCTCACTCCAATTAGCTCTTGGAGATCTCATTAGTCTAGGGGTTCACATACTTTTTCCACCTGCACTGTGAATGTTTACATGGTGTGTTCAATAAAAACATGGTAATATTTAATTATTTGTGTGTTATTCATTTAGGCAGACTGTGATTGTCTATTGTTGTGACTTAGATGAAGATCAGATCACATTTTATGACCAATTTGTGCAGAAATCCATATCATTCCAAAAGGGTTCACATACTTTTTATTGCAACTGTAGGTGGTAACCAAACAACCATTAGCCATTGGTATTAGCAAGCTTGAAACACTGGAGGAAGAGACTGCAAATGAAAAAGGTGTGGTCTGCTGCACATGTGTTGAAAAAGGGCCACACAACTGAGCTCTGGTGAGCAGACTATAAGACAACAATGCCTTGCACCTATTGAGCTCTATAATCGTGTGGAATAAGGAGCCTTCTTCTTCCACTTTTCTGCAAGCCACACCTGCCTCACTTTTCTCCTCTGCTCTATTACGCACCCAAGTACAGCCAGAGACCTCATCATTTGCTCCCTCCCATCAATGAAGCCAACTTGGCAGTATTTTGTGGTTGCAGTGAACATAACTGCCAATATTTATTTTCTCCTCAACCTTGGAGCCAAGTAATTGCTGCACATCCTTTTGCAGAAGGCAGCTGATGCTGATCTCAATTAATTCAGCCATTTCCTACCATTCAGCAGGGCAATGGCAGGAGTAGCAGTGGATGAGGTGGCAAAATAAGCCACTTTGGAAGCTGCTGTAGGCTGTCTGTACCAGAGTAACAGAGGAAGAGGATAATGAAGGCTAAGTTAGCCACTCCACAACCTCTTCTGTGTGCTCTAGCTATATAGCATGCCCAGAACCTAAAAAAAGGGAAAATGTGCCCTGCCTGTGAAAGATGTACCACATCTACAATCATCACTTTAGTCTTGTGGCAGTTTTGATCTGGTGAAGCAGCTACAAAATAGCATGGTCAGGCCCTAATCCTTTTTCATCCTTGGATTATAATAAAAACATATTATATCACTAAGGCTACTTTCACACTGGGGCATTGGGGGTGTCGCCGGTAAAGCACAGCTATTTTTAGCTGCGCTTTACCATAGTTTTTGCAGAGGTTTCGGCTGCTAACGGGGGGTGCTTTTAACCCCCGCTAGCGGCCGAAAAATCGTTAAAACTGCCCGCAAAGCACTGCTGCAGTGGTGCTGCCCATTAATTTCAATGGGCAGGGGCGCATTAGGAGTGGTGCATACACCACTCCTACAGCGCTGCAAAGATGCTGCTTACAGGACTTTTTTTACCGTCCTGCCAGCGCACCGCCCCAGTGTGAAAGCACTCGGGCTTTCACACTGGAGAGAGAGGAGAGACTCTTTACAGGCGCTATGCAGGTGCTATTTTTAGTGCTATAGCGCCTGTAAAGTGCCTCAGTATGGAAGCAGCCTTAATCAATGATGTGAGCCAAGCAGGGGGGATAAACCTATTTTCTCATGTAAGGCACAGACTCAGACTTTTGGTGCAACGTATTACCTTCTGTTTTTTAGTTTTTTATAATAACCATTTGCCCACTGGGCACCTAAACCCCCTTCCTAACCAGACTAATTTTCAGCTTTCAGTGTTTTCACACTTTGAATGACAGTTCATGCAACATTGTACCTATATGAAATGTTTGTCCTTTTTTTTACATAAATAGAGCTTTCTTTTGGTGGTATTTAAACACCACTGGGTTTTTTATTTTTTGCGCTATTAATGAATAAAGACCGGAAATTTTGTAAAAAAATTAATTTTTCTTTGTTTCGGTTGCAGACTAGTCATTTTTCTTCATACATTTTGGGCAAAATTTATACTGCTACCTATCTTTGGTAAAAATAACCAAAATAAGTGTTTTGATTGAAAATGTATACTTTATTTTGCAAGAAAATATACAAAAAACAAATACTTAAACAGGGTACATTCTGTACTGCGACGCAGCGCATAAATACACTACATAACAATACATTGCCAAGCATACAAATAAATTACATTCATCCTGCGGTATGATGCCTAATGTGTTGTGCAGAGTAGTAATACCCCGAAACATCACATCATGCATGACGCCGCATTACCCTGAAAGCAGTACTTAAAAAACATTTCACAAAAAGTCCAGTTATACAGTCAAATAACATTCAAATGGGCAACGGGTGTGATGGGGGGGGGGTGGAGAAGGTGGGGTAGGGGAGGGAGTAAAGAGTTCACAGGCCCGAAGCTTTATTTGAACTGCCAAAGGATACACGGGTGGGGGGGGAATGGGGAAATCTTCAGACCTCCTCTTCCTCCTTGAAGTCCATCAAGTGATAGTCTCTGAGCAGACTGTGAACCAGTCTGCGGCAGTCCTCGATGGACATCCTCTCCCGCTGGTGGATGAGGCGCTTTCTGGCGCACCATAAAGCGTCCTTAAAGCAGCACAGCACCCGCCAGGCACCGTCAATGTCCTCCTGTGAATGAGTTCCACAGAAGAGACCGTTCAACACACCAAAGTGTGTGATAGCAGTCTGTGGTACAAAGTCTTTGAGTTCAGGTTCCAAGGCCCTCAACAGGTCCTGTGCAAAGGGACACTCCCAGAAAACATGCAGTGCAGTTTCCTCCTGGATGATGCAAAAGGGGCAGTGCCTGTATCTGCTCAGGTTTCTGGCATGCATGAATGTCCTGAGTGGCAACCCCCCTTGGATTGCCATCCATGCCAGATCTTTGTGCCTGTTGGTGAGTCTCTTTGAAGAAACATTCCTCCAGACCACTTTACAAGTGGCTGAAGGGAGGCCTGGAACAGTCTCATCAATGTCCGATGCTCTGATCAACTTGTGGATAGTTTTTGGCTTCCACAAGTCGGGCTTCACTCCATGTAGCCCCAGCTCCTTAATAAACTTGAAGGTGTCCAAGTAGTACCAAGGGGCGTGGCCTAACTCCGGACCAGAATGGATGCCTAATCCACTCTCTCCTGCACATAGGAGCAGCTAAAAACGAGCACAGGAGACACTAAAACAATCCCAAGCATGGGAAAGGGAGACCGGAGCTCCACAACAACCCGTGAACCCTCGGGTCCAAATCAGATGTCCCAAAACATCATCCCCGCAATGTTCCGGTCATCACAGGGAGAAGGCCTCAAAGCCGCGGTCTCGCCTAAACCTCCAGGCCCGCTCGGCGGCCCCGGCCTCGCGGTGGACGGCGCGATCAGCGCTCAAGGCCCCACACCACAGGCTGCATCACAGCTCTCATCTCCCCTACCCCATAACCCACCAGCCTCACAAACTCTATGCCTGGCAGATCTGCAAGCAGTAGCCCTGGACATTAAAGCCACACTGTCTGCAGCCATCACAGACCTAAAGACAGAGATGCAGGGCATTGCAGCAAGGATGGGATCGGTGGAACAGGCCACAACACGCCATGCAGAGGCCATAAAACAGGTACAAAAATCTTCTGACATACACCAGAATCATATAATTGAAATCCACCGCCATTTAGAAGACCTCGATAATAGAGGAAGAAGGCATAATATAAGAATTAGGGGGGTCCCAGAAGCAGCAGACCAAAACCCTGTAGAACAAACAGCTACAACCATATTCAATGATTTACTTGACAGACCTCCTGACTCCCCCATTGACTTTGAAAGAATTCACAGAGCCCTCAGACCGAGAGGAAGGGATACTGATCCCCCCAGGGACATAATATGTTGCTTGGTAAACTTCCCTCTGAAAGAAGCCATATTAAAAAAGGCGAGAGAGAAAAACAGAGTGCTGTTTAATGGGAACGAGATAAAACTATACCAAGACCTATCCAACATCACTTTACAGCAACGCAGGGCTCTGCGTCCCATTCTCGAACAATTACGTACCAGAGGTATACCATACAGGTGGAAGTTTCCTTTCTGTCTCTCAGCCACCTGGAGAGGTCACACAGCACTATTGCGCACACCAGAGGACTTGCAATCCTTTTGCGAAACACTAAATATCCCCCCAACTGAAGCTCCAGATTGGTATAATTCATTCATGCTGAATGATACGTGGATCGAAGTAACAAACAACTACACTCCTAGAGCTCAGAGAAACAGAGATAGACGCCGCAGATCACCTTCATCTCACCAAAACAGAAGAGGAGCGAACCAAGGAAGTCCTGGCCTCTCCCCTCCTAGACGCCGAGATCGCATGGATAGACCAGATCAAATGGACACCTGAAAATCAAGCTTCCACAATGAACACAGATGACAACCTACGTACGCCTATCTTCAATCAACTAACAGTCATCTATTCATCCTCATCTCTTTCAGTTGGAACAGCTCCAAACCATCCAACAAGAAATTAACAAACCACAGAGAGAAAATCTTCAGCGTAAAAGCTAACTGACTTCTTATTTTTACCCCCCCCCCCCACATCCCATGTTTGCATCTTTTTCTTTTTTTTCCTTTTCTCTTTTCCATTTTTTTTTCTTTTTTATAGCAACGGTGTTACACCAGATCTGAAACAAATCAATGCACCCAAGTCAAAAGGAATATATGCAGATTTCCTGGTCAGAAATATCAACATAAGGGTATGCTAGATGTGTCTGAACTAAAGAATATATGATTGTAAGTACGATTTTCTGAGCACATTTATCCTGTTACCCAGAGATACTTCAGGTTTTGACTAGGCCTTATACTTCCCTTACTACCGACCATTAGTCAGACCTGATTATCCAGGATCTACGTTTTTTTTAGTGCATATACATATTTGTCACACTCGTACTTTAAAATAACAGAATGAGCAAAAGTTATTGTGGTTATGAATATCTTAGATTCATTTAGGTTAACAATGGTTCAAGAACGTTCTGAGTTCCTTAACAAAGGCTGAATCATAATCAACACATGTTACGGTTAATACAGAGGTTGTTTATATTTTTAAAATAGGAAATAGGCATGATGGTGGACTACTCTGGATTAACTTTAAATTAATCTACAGAAGGTAACTTTCCTTCACAAAAATTGCAAAAATCCTGCTTAAACTAACTGACTAGGAGGAAATTAACACTGTTAAATATCACTCCTAATAACAGTCGAATTTTGGACTATAAGCGATCTTTTCTAAAAAAAAAAAAAAAAAAAAAAAAAAGAAGGTAAAATGAAAAGAAACACTTAACACAAGTCATCTCGTACACCATAATGCCCTATACCTATATTACTTATCTTTGAAGAAACATTTTTGAAGCAAGGGTTCTTCTTTTTCTATATACAAGTTTGTTTGTTACACTTATAGTATAAGAGAATATGTTAAAAAAATGGTACTACTCAACTCACACGAAAAAATACCATAGGCGATACAGAACAAACCCCTTAAATACAAGAAGTTCTAAATTCCTATGACAGGGACTCCCCCTAGTGGCGATCAAGTATAATTATCAGAGTTATTTTATTTTGTGTGCACCTATTAATCCCAATACAATATAAAGTGCATGATGTGTTTATATATAACAGGGTAAGACATATCCACATCTGTGTACACAGATATTCAACTGCTCCCAAATTTCAACTCACACATAAATTGCATTTATTCTCCCACAATCTCCTATGTTCATAATGCTCGGCATATATCCTGTAATATATGATCGAAACAATTAGTTAGCTGCTCCAAAGTGCTAAAAGTCCTAGTACACAAAGTAAGGAAAAAAGAGAAGAGAACATTAATAGTTGAATAAAAATCCAGCTGTTCCTACTTAGACCCCGCTCCCACACAAGGAGTGAAATATTTTTCGCTCTTTGAACCTACCGGACCTTTCTAATAGGGTAGACCAGCAGGTCTAAACCTACCTCCGGAACACTTCTCCATCCTCTCCTTGAGGAAGGAAAACCTCTTCCCTCACCCCCCCCCCCCTTTTTTTCTCCCCCTTTTTTTTTTTTTTTTACTTCTCTCCCCCTCTACTCCCCTAGAAACCTAGGGAAAGTTTTGCAGACATAAAACAAGACATACAAATCAAGCAAAATTCTATATACTCCTAGGTCCAACTACTCTTTATTTTGGATACAGGAATATATTCAAAATGCCTATCCACAAACCGCAGACCATATCAACATCAATCAAGCTAATTTCAGTAAATGCTAAAGGGCTTAACATCCCTGAAAAGAGAACCAAATTCATCAATGAATTTCATAAACTCAAAGCAAATATCATTTGCATACAAGAAACTCACTTTAAAGCTAATAACGTTCCCAAAATGCATGACAAAAGATTTCCAACGGCATTTCATGCCACCAATCCTGAAGGAAAATCCAAAGGAGTCTCAATTTTGATCTCCAAACAGACTCCCATTCAGATTCATGACACAATGATTGACCCAGGGGGAAGATACATATTCTTAAAAGGAAAGTTGGGACCTCATCCCATCACAATAGCTAACATTTACACCCCCAACTCAAAACAGGTAACCTTCTTTCGTAAAATAAAGGACTTATTAACAAACTTCGCAGCAGGTATAATTATCTTAGGGGGAGACTTCAATACCCCATTAAATCCGCTCATAGATACCTCGAATGGTACATCGAGCCTTCCTTATAAAGCACTGAAACAAATCAAACTCCAACTACAGGAGCTAATGCTACATGACACCTGGAGAACCCTAAACCCTCAAACTAAAGACTTTACCTATTTCTCTACACTCCATCAAAAATACTCCAGAATCGATTACTTTTTTATATCACAACCAGACCTTGACTTACTGACAGACTCAATAATTGAAACCATGACTTTATCTGACCATCACCCGATTACCATAACATTAACTTTCCCAGAAAAAACTACCATAACTAAAACATGGAGACTCAACACCACTGTATTGAAGGATCCTATAGATGTAATTCATTTCAATGATAAACTAAATGAATACTTTGCACTAAATGAAAATGACGAGACATCTTTGATTACTCAGTGGGAAGCACACAAATGTGTCATGAGAGGCGAATTTATAAATAAATTAGCCAAACTAAAGAAGGAAAAACAATCCAAAATTAGATCGTTACTAGACCAAATTCATAAATTAGAAACAACCCATAAAAGAACTGTGGCACTCTCTACATTTGAAGACTTAAATAAAGCAAGAACTCTACTATCAGAAGAGTTGAGCATGAAAACTAAAAGACAATATATCTTAAGACACAAGATATATTACGAGCAAGGCAACAAGAGTGGAAGGTTGCTTGCAAAAGCAGTCCAAAACAAGAAAGTTGCTTCGACAATTCACCAAATAAGAGACAAACAAGGTACACCACACTCTTCGAATGAGGAGATTGCCAAACAGTTCGAATTATACTACCAATCCCTCTATAACATACCATCAAATCCCAAATGCCCACAAAATTCAGACAAAAGAACAAAGCTTATTCAAGAGTTCCTAGAGAAATATTGCCCACCCCAAATATCAAAAAACACAGCGCAAGACCTAGAGTCACCCATAACTGGCCTAGAATTTGATAAAGCCTTAAAAGATATGAAAATAGGCAAAGCACCAGGTCCGGACGGACTACCCCTTCAATATTACAAAACATTTACAAACATACTAAAACCAAGATTTTTGAAAACCTTTCAATCACTGCACTCTGAACAACACCCCCCTAAGCAACTACTGGAAGCACATATAACGGTTATACCAAAAGAAGGCAAGGATACAACCCAGGTTACTAATTATAGACCAATATCCCTAATTAATGTCGATATCAAGATATATGCCAAAATACTCATACCTCATTTCCTTAGACCAAGTAGGCTTTATTCCGGGAAGAGAAGGTCGAGACAACACAATTAAAGCAATAAACATAAATCACTGGTTATCAACCCAAAAAAAACAAGGATTCTTCCTCTCCCTTGATGCTGAAAAGGCGTTTGACAGAGTGGCCTGGGACTTAATTGATGCAACGTTAAAACATATAGGAATCCTGCCCCAAATGAGATCTTATATCAAAGTACTATACTCAAATCCAACAGCAAGAGTTTGAGTCAATGGCCACCTGTCAAACGCCTTCAACCTTCGCAATGGCACAAGACAGGGATGTCCCCTTTCACCTCTATTATTTGTCCTCACATTAGAACCACTATTAAATAAAATTAGATCCAACCCAGACATCAAGGGTATAGAGATTCACAAACACACATATAAGGTTGCAGCCTTTGCTGACGACATGCTCCTATTCCTCTCAGAACCCCATATCTCTTTACCCAACATCATTCAAGATTTAGAATATTTCCAACTACTTTCAAACCTAAAAATTAACCACTCAAAATCTAGCGCCCTAAACATTACACTACCCCCAAACTGAGTAGAATTATGTAAGAAAAACTTTCCCTTCTCGTGGGCCAATCAAAGTATAACATATCTTGGAACTGAAATTCCTACAAATTTAAATGATCTTTTCAAACTAAATTACTTACCCATTCTAAAAGATACACAGGATGACCTAAAAAAATGGAATTCCCTCAATATATCTTGGTTCGGTAGAGCTTCCCTGGTCAAGATGACAATTTTACCTAGATTTCTATACGTGATGCAAACAATTCCCATTAGGCTCCCATCTGCTTTCTTTAACTCCTTCCGCAAAGCATGCTCTACTTTTATCTGGAGGAGCAAACCTCCCAGAATTAAATTTACGAGACTAAACCTCCCCAAAAACAAAGGGGGGTTAGCTCTACCGGACCTCCAAAAATACCACCAGGCTGCTCTTCTGACAAGAATAGTAGACTGGAACATTCACGATAAAGTTAAAGACTGGGTGACTCTTGAACAAACAATCTTCTCACACCAAATAAACTCCTTTCCGTGGATCTGCCCAAAATACCACTCAAAAAACATTAAAGCTCACCCCCTTATCGGTCCCACACTAGAAATATTTAGTAACACCTATAAAAAAAACAACCCTTTTCCTTGGATGAGTCCTCTAACACCATTAAGAAATAATCCAGATTTTCTCCCAGGTACAGAAAAAAACTTTCTTTCTAAATCATGGCCACACAAAGAAATCCTAGTCAAACACTTCTTTAAAAATGGTAAACTTTTATCAAGAGACGAAATTAATAAAGACAGTGACCCTCCACAGATCTCTCATTGGAATTACCTACAAATTAGACATTACTTGACTAGCAACGAGATAACCCAACACTGGACTAGACCTCTTACGACACTAGAAGAACTTTGCACAAAATCAACCCCACAGAGACACATCATCTCTATCCTATACAACTCACTTTTTATGAGCAATTCTGAATTCTCCAGCTCGTCATGTCAAGCCTGGGAACAAGATCTTAACCTAAATCTGACAGAGGAAAATTGGGAAAGGATCTTTATGTATGCACATAAAGGTTCCCTTAATGTTGCCACTCAAGAGTGTGGCTATAAAATCATCACTAGGTGGTATAGAACCCCCACCCTATTGCACAAATTCTCTCCTCAGTCAACCGACAGATGTTGGAGATGCAAAAATGAGGAAGGCTCGATGATCCACATCTGGTGGACTTGCCCGCTTATCCAAAATTTTTGGAACATGGTTCACGAAACCGTCAAGTCAATCACTTCAGAAAACTTAAACTTCAACCCAGCACAATACCTCCTACACTACAACTCACTACCTAAAAGACAATACCTAAAATCTTTAACCATGTTTATGATAAATGCTGCAAGACACTGTATCCCCTGCCATTGGCGCTCAAATTCTACTCCTTCAAAAAAAGAATGGTTTCGCAGAATAAACAATATAGAAAGAATAGAAGAACTCATAAGCATATCTCAGGAGAAAATAACTTATTTTGCTTCAACATGGTACAAATGGATAGAATTCAAAAACTCTCAGGAATACAAAGCAATCAATATTTAATTAAAAAACTACATTTAATAAAAAAGGCTCATAAGAAGGTTCAAAAATGGAACGAAATTAATATGTCTTTTTAACAATTACCATCTCCTACCCCCCCCCCCCCCTTTTTCTTTTCTTTTTTTTTTTTCTCCCCTCCCTTCCCTCTCTCACCCCCAAATCATAACTCGAGTTACTTAATATTTACTACTATATTTCAAGATTTCCTTGATAATACTTGAAAATACAATTAGCATAAAAAGAAAAATGTTTATTTTTGTAACTATATACAACCATATTGTATTCATACACTATCCGTAACTGTATTAAAACCCATTGTCATATGTACCACTTTTATGCAGATGTACTACTACAATGCTGTAATGTCATTACTTGTTCAATCAATAAAAACCTTTGTGAAACAAAAAAAAACAAGTAGTACCAAGGGGTGTCCCAGTTGTAGGGGATGGAGCTGTCCCATTTGTCCCAGCCTAGGGTCCTCCATAGAGGCAGGAGGAAAAAACGGGACATAGAGTTACCACCAGAGTCCACAGTTCTGTCCACCAATGTCCTGCGGATGCAGTTACAAGCAAAGCACACCCTCAATAGTGTAGCGATGTCGGGCACGCCCTTACCGCCCTTGAGGGGTTCCTTGAACATAACCACCCGCTTCACTCTGTCCATTTTGGAGCTCCAGATGAAGTGAAACACCGCCCTGGTGATGGCCCTACAGGTGTTGACCCGAGGGGGCCAGGCCTGGGCGAGGTACTGCAACACAGGGAGGATCTCGCTGCGGAGTACCAGTGTTTTGCCTTCGATGGTGAGTTCTCTGAGGCTCCAAAGTCCAAACTTCTGTCGCATCTTTGACAGTCTTTCCTCCCAGGACTTCAGGGCTGCGTCCTCAGCTCCAAACCAGACCCCAAGGATTTTGATGAAGTCCGTCTTGACGCTGAAAGGAATTGGTGCAGAAGAAGGCAGGAACCACTTTCCGAAGAGCATGACTTCTGACTTCCCGCAGTTGACCTTTGCCCCTGAAGCTTGGCCGAAGTCCTCACAGGTCTGGGCGAGTGTGTCGATGGAGCGCCGATCAGCACAGAACACCGTCACGTCGTCCATGTAGAGTGAGCACTTGACCTCCCGTCTGTCCGGTCCTGGTGCGGTGATCCCTCTGATCTCTGGGTTCCGTCTGATGCTTCGGGCGAAGAGCTCTATACAACAAACAAAAAGCAGAGGTGAGAGAGGGCAGCCTTGTCTGACCCCAGACAAAATTGGGAAGGGGTCAGTTTTCCAGCCATTTACCAGCACCAAACTAGAAATGTCAGTGTACATTACATTTACATACGAACAAAACATTTCCCCAAGACCAAACCTGCGCAGAGCTCTGCACATAAACTCGTGGGAGACACGGTCAAAGGCCTTCTCCTGGTCAAGACTGACCAGGGCCGCGTGCACACGGCGGCCATGAATGTACTGGACCGTGTCCCGGACAAGCGCAAGGCTGTCCGCAATCCTGCGACCAGGAATGCCGCAAGTCTGATCCAGGTGGATGATCTGTCCGATGACAGACTTCAACCTGTTGGCCAGGACCTTGGCGAGGATTTTGTAGTCCACGTTCAGCAGAGAGATCGGACGCCAATTTTTAAGATCCGATCTCTCCCCCTTCCGCTTATACAAAATCGTGATCATCCCCTCCCTCAGTGACGGAGGCATTCTGCCCTCCACCACCATCTCCTCGTACAGCTCGAGCAGGTCCGGGCCCACGAGATCCCACAGTGCTACATAGAGCTCAACTGGGAGACCATCGCAGCCCGGGGTCTTGCCTCGCCTAAAGGATTTAGCGGCAGAGTGCAGCTCCTCCAGCACCAAGGGGGCGTTGACGGTTGATGAACCTGCAGGATCAATTTGGTTAGAGATACCTGACAGGAACCTGTCGGCCGCCTGTGTGTCCGTTTCTTTTGGGGAGTAGAGGTTGGTGTAGTAGTCGCTGACCACTTGCATCACAGCCTTCTTCCCCTTCTGGAGTGTTTTCCGGTCTCGTCGCGTAACTCCGACAAGGGTGTGTGTCCTGAGTGAAGTTTCCTGAAAAAGAAAGAATTACACTTCTCACCTTTCTCAAGATTCTCCACCTTGGCACAGAAGACAATGTGCCTGGATTCTTCCTCGAAGTGTCCTTTCAGGCTCCTCTTGGTGTCCTCCAGGTCCTGCCTAACGTCCCAGCCACAGTGCTGAAGGTCCTGCAGGGACTGAAACTGACGCTGCAGTCTCCTGAGTTCCCTCCTCCTGGCACACACACGCTGGCGTCCCCTTGCCTGAAAGAAGCTACGCAGCTTAACCTTCACAAACTCCCACCAGTCACTTACCCTTCCGAAGAATCTCTTTTCCTCCGTCCAGGTGGCATAGGCTTCTCGGAGTTCCCCCATCAATTCCTCGTTTTCCAGCAGGGTGCTATTCAACTTCCAGGAACCCAGTCCGCGGGCAAAGCCCTCGCCCAGGTCACCCCGAAAGTGAATAGCCCTGTGGTCAGAGAAAAAGCAGGGGACCATGGAGAACTCACGATGCTTGACTGTTCTTGAAGTGAGCACGAAGTCAATCCTGGAACGCACAGATCCATCGGGTCGGCACCACGAATAGTTCACGGTCCCTTTCCTTATGGATCCCACGGTGTCCTGCAAGGAGGCCTCCGAGATCATCTCCTTGAGCAGCCTAGAAGTAGCATCAAGTTTTGCGTATATGCTGGAGCTGCGCCCATCCTCCTTGATCGGACAGTTAAAATCACCGCCGATCACTACTGTTCTGGTGGTGACGAGTTGGGTCCGCAGGGTCTGGAAAAGTTCCAGCCGTGCATTCTTGTCTGGGGGGGCGTACACGTTGATGAGCCTAACTGGCTCTTCCACCCACGAGCCGTCTATGACCAAAAGACGGCCACAGACTAGCTCATGGATAGAGTCAACCGTGAAACGCCCACCCCTGACCAGAATGGCTACGCCTGCAGACTTGCAATCTCCACCCCCGGACCAGTAGGAGGGACCAAGGGTCCACTGGGAGGACAGATGAGTGTACCTCCTCAAGGGAGGAAGGGCGCACTCCTGAAGCATGTAGACATCACTCTGCTGACTTGAAAGAAAGGTCAGGACCGCTTGCCTTCTAGATGTATCCTTGATACTCCTCACATTAATGGAAAAGATTGAGATCTCAGCCATAATGAAAAAGGGTATGAGGGTCTAGTTAACAAGGGTCCGAACTTACCTCCCCGGAGGGGGGGGGTGGCTCTTCCGTTGCGTCTTCTGCCTGTCCTGTGTCCTGGGCCAGGTCCAGCTCCTCAAGGACAGACTCCATCATCTGCTGGCTGATGTGGACGTTGGGGGGGAGGTCGTGCTCAGGGTCGACCACGATCTCCTCCCCTTCCTCCTCCTCTCCTGCAGACTCTAGGTCCTCCACTACTTGCTCGGATCCATCGCTGTCGCGTTGGACCCCGTTGGGCCGTTTGGTGGGGGCGGCGGGTTCTTCAGCTGTTGGGCTCTCTGGCTTACGTTTCCGGCTTCCTCTTGGGCCACTGGTGGGGGTGGAGGGGGGTGGGAGGGTGGGGAAGTCCTCCAGGGAGGACAGGTTGGGGGGGAGGGGGGGTTCCTCCGGCACAGAGGGGGTGGGTGGGGGTGTGCTGGAGGTAGGGGATGGGGCAGGGGTAGGGGCAGGAGGGGCGGGGGTGGACTTACCCTTGGCCTTTCGAGGTTCTTTCGGTTTTTCTGGCAGCTTCCTCCCGGATGGCTTACCCTGGCTTACAGCTCCAGCGTAGGTCCGGGTTCTCTGGGGGCAGTGTCTGAAGACATGCTCTGCCAATCCGCAAAGGTTGCAGGCTTTGGACCTCGGACAGTCCTTGGTCTCGTGGCCTGTCACCCTACAGAACTTGCAAGCAAGTTCTGTACAATCCTTCCCTATGTGTCCCAGCTGCCCACACTTGTTACAGTTGTAGGGTATGCCGGGATAGAAGAGGATTCCTGCGGAGGATCCCAGGGAGAAGAAAGGCTGCAGGTGCTGGATGTCCCCCGAAGGGTCTTTCCTCAGTTTGCAGAGCACAGACCACTTACCTATCCAGAAGCCGTTGGCATCGAAGATTTGGATCGGGTCCTTCACCACGGTGCAGAACCTCTGGAGGTAGGTGGCTATGTCCTTTCCACTGGTATGGGGGTTCCTCATGGCCACTGTCACCCGCTTTTTGTCCCGTGTTATGGGGCAGTTCGCAGTGAACTTCCGGAAAGGGGATTCAGGGCCACTGGTCTTCACCATCTCCCAGTATCTTCTGCAGACCTGAAACGACACAAAAGTTATAAAGAATATACCTCTTGTGAAGGCCTGCACAGAAAGCGTCTCCGCTTTGCTGAACCCCTGTTCCAGGATCATCTTCTTTCCGAAGATCTCCGGGGTCATGTTGGGGACTCTTCCGTCCACCTCCTTCAGCTGCAGCACGACCGTCTGCTTCATCCATGGCTCCAAAGCTGGTCTGGCTTGACTGGTCCTGGTCGGCTGGTGCCGGCCGGGGTAGCGGCGGGGGCTGAGGCAGCGGCATTCCCGGGCTTGGAGGAAGTGGCTGGAACGGGGTTCTTCTTCTCTTTTCCGGTCTTCTTTTCGCTCTTCCCCATCGTCAAGGATTTGGATGTCGCTTCAGATGTTTCTTAGGCGGCTTCCTTCTGGTTCCTCAACGTCTTCGCTCTTTTTCCTAGCCTTTACAAAGGCTCTAGCATCTACTGCCCGGAGGTAGTAATGCGGAGTGGGGGAGGAGGGAAGACCGCAATCTCATTCCCTGTGGGGGCTAAGCCTCTAACCCAATAGCAGCAGGTAGGTGAAGCTGAATTTAATCAACGATCCTACCAGGCCGAGCAGAGGGTACCCCACAAGGACCAATTAGCTTGGATAGATGCAAGTGGTTCTCAACGTCCTAGCTGTGAAGCAGAGACACCCCTAAGGGCTAAAGTCGATACTACACTTGATCTTAGCCAAAAGGCCGAGAAGCGAGTCTATATGCCTATTTTGTTAAACAAACCAGCAGGGAAAGTAATTTTCCAGCAATTTAAAACACCTTTTTCCTTTGTAAATGTCAGTACTTAAAAAAAACAAAAAAAACAGCTCCTGGCTGAATGCAATAAAAAAATAAATACAAATGTTATATATATATATATATATATATATATATATATATATATATATATATATATATATATAGTGTATCTCACAAAAGTGAGTACACCCCTCACATTTTTGTAAATCTTTTATTATATATTTTTATGTTGACAATACTGAAGAAATGACACTTTGCTACGATTTAAAGTAGTGAGTGTACAGCTTGTTCCCTCAAAATAACTCAGCACACAGCCATTAGTGTTGGCAACAAGAATGAGTTTACCCCTAAGTGAAAATGTCCAAATTGAGCCCAAAGTGTCAATAATTTGTGTGGCCACCATTATTTTCCAGCACTGCCTTAACACTCTTGGGCATGGAGTTCACCAGAGCTTCACAGGTTGCCACTGGAGTCCTCTTCCACTCCTCCATGACAACATCACGAAGCTGGTGGATGTTAGAGACCTTGCGCTCCTCCACCTTGCATTTGAGGATGCCTCACAGATGCTCAATAGGGTTTAGGTCTGGAGACATGCTTGGTCAGTCCATAACCTTTACCCTAAACTTCTTTAGCAAGTCTGTGATTGTTTTGGAGGTGTGTTTGGGATCATTATCATGTTGCAATACTGCCCTGCGGCCCAGTCTCCGAAGGGAGGGGATCATGCTCTGCTTCAGTATGTCACAGTACATGTTGGCATTCATGGTTCCCTCAATGAACCGTAGCTCCCCAGTGCCGGCAGCACTCATGCAGCCCCAGACCATGACACTCCCACCACCATGCTTGACTGTAGACAAGACAAACTTGTCTTCGTACTCCTCACTTGGTTGCCGCCACACACGCTTGACACCATCTGAACCAAATAAGTTTATCTTGGTCTCATCAGGCAACAGGACATGGTTCCAGTAATCCATGTCCTAAGTATGCTTGTCTTCAGCAAACTGTTTGTGGGCTTTCTTGTGCATCATCTTTAGAAGAGGCTTCCTTCTGAGACGGCAGTCATGCAGACCAATTTGATGCAGTGTGCAGCGTATGGTCTGAGCACTGACAGGCTGACCACCTCCCCTTCAACCTCTGCAGCAATGCTGGCAGTACTCATACATCTATTTCCCAAAGACAACCTCTGGATATGATGCTGAGCACATACATTCAACTGCTGTGGTCGATCATGGCGAGGCCTGTTCTGAGTGGAAAACAATAATTAACGAATTAATTACAAACCGCGCTCCCTATAAAGTGCAAGTGCAGATGACACTCTCTAATGTAAACAAAGTAGATGTACTGTATATATAATGTCAATAGTGATACTCATAAATAACTATCACCTAAGTGAAATCAGCAGATAATCAAATATCAAAAAATTGAAAAATCAAAAACAAGTGAAAGCAACAGTTCAAATTCAAAATGAATTCAAAAATTAAATTCAAAAATTAAATTCAAAAATTGTATTCAAAAAATTGTTCAAATAATGTTGAAATCAGACTCCTGGATAAATCCTCCTGGGGTTCAGCAAGGCATCAGACAACAGTAATCCACCACCATCACCTGCCACATAGCCTACTCACCAGATTGTGGTGACTCCCATGACAGGAGTCAAAGAACGCTTCAAGATTAGCCAAAGAAGCTCCACACGATCACGGCTTTGTTCAGGTGCTGGAACTCAGGTAACTCAGGTAACACTGTAACTGCTTAGATGCATGCAAATGAACTCCCGAATAGAGATAAAGACCATTAGTGGCAAGTATGGGGAAAAGATGAATGAAATCCCATCGTGAAGTATGCCAAAAATTTATTGGACAGGTTAAAAACAAGCTAAAAACCGTATCACCCACGTTTGGGTTCCTGTGGACAAACAAACAAACTACGTTGCGAACAGAAGTGGCGTGTCACAATTGGTACGTCCGACCGGTTTCGTCAGTGTGTTCTGACATCATCCTTGACGTCAGAACGCAGGGGACAGCAAATTTACACTGTTATACAAGCTGTACATTCACTACTTTACATTGTAGCAAAGTGTCATTTCTTCAGTGTTGTCACATGAAAAGATAGAATTAAATATTTACAAAAATGTGAGGGGTGTACTCACTTTTGTGAGATACTTTGCTCAAATTCATCCCAAAGGTGATCTATCAAGTTGAGGTCAGGACTCGGTGCAGGCCAGTCAAGTTCCTCCAACCCAAACTCGTGGGAATGTTTTTTCTTTCCTTCTTTGTCAGGTCCGGTGGTGGCGGCAGTGTCATGATTGACAATGGATTTACATTGGGGTACACTGTTTTTTTATTTGTTAATAAAGGAATTGTCAAAACTGTCTCTGTGTTTTTATTACTTTTTGACACTTTTTGGTGAATGGGTAGGGGTACTATGTACCCCATACTATTTCAAATGGGGAGGCCAATAAGCTTCCTGCCCACATACCCACACAACCACAGCCCAGGGTTGTGGGGAAGAGACACTTATCTCCCCATAAACATTGGGACAAGGTGCTTTAAAGATGGGGGGGCCAAGGTGCTTTGGGGTTTGCGTCCCCCTTGCCTTAAAGCACCCACCACCCCATGTTGAGGGCATGTGGCCTGGTATGGTTGCCAGGCTGCATGCTCGTCTAAGGGTCTGATATGGATTTTGGAGGGACCCCATGCTGTTTTTTTTCTTTTTAATTTAGTGTCTAGCAAATACCTTGGTGGGGTTGGGGGGCCCACAGTTTGTTTCTATCTTTAATTTTTTTTAATAGCCGGGTGCCGGCAATTGCAATCGCTAGTCAATTTAAATGTGATTTTTTTTCTTTAGAAATGTAATTTTTGCTGTAGCCTGTTCTATATGTGCTACAGATGTGCCCCTTTACAGGCAGACTAAGGGAACCCTGCAGGCACTATATTTAAAGGAATTTTTCATTTTTATTGTTGCACTTTAAACATTGTTAAAATCACTGCTCCTAAAAAAAATTATTGTTTTAAAAAAAATTGATATATGTCCCCCAGGGCAGTATCTGGACCCCATACCCCTTTTATGGCCAATTATTTGTATATAAGCCTTCAAAATGGGAACTTTTGATTGTTCCTGTCTGGCTCCCATAGACTTCAATGGGGTTCTCCATTCAGGTTAGAACTCTTTCCCTGCTTGGGAGTTCTGCTGCAAACCAAACAGGGGAGTGTTCAGCCCATCTCTAATTGTGAGTATTGAACTACATGGAACAGGAAGTTGATATTCAAGACAGATATACACAGTGGCAGGACAAGGTATTTTGGCGCCCAGGACGAGGATGCCAAAATGCGCCCCCCCCCACGCAGAGCAGGGGCGGAGCTAATATAAGCATTTGCCGCACACATAAACATATGTGATGGTTGTGGAGTGCACCAGTATTACTATTTACATTGGTCATCACAATGATCACAAAGCACACATCCAATTAGATTGCTTTGATGACGACTTGGTTTGCCGGCAATAATGAGTAACCTGGCTCCCCAGGGGTGATTTGTGAAGATTGTAAAAGGTGCTCTAGAACTAGGTGAAGCTGATCTTGGTCCTGCTTGAAAACCTCCTTCAATCTGTGGGCTGCAGCGCAGATCATTATATTCTGACGGTGGAGGAGTCCTGCTTTCAGAGTACAACAGCACAGAGGGGGCATTCCTCCATCCACCTTGTTTGAGTGGATGCAGCAGGGATGTTTAGCCTGCTGGGAAAAAAATAGCGTGTACTAGGGTGGCACTGATACCAATATCAGTGCTGATACTAAGCATTTGGATGAGTGCTCCGATACCTAAAACCAATATTTTGCAGTGTGATTTGAGCTCATACAAAATGAATGGCTCAAATCGCACTGTAAAGAACTGCATGCAATTTGAACAGAAACACGGTGCAATTTCTGTTCGAATCACATGCGGGTTCCCACACAGCTCCTGTGTGAACCCAGCCTTGTCATAGTGACTTCAGCCTGCTTCTTTGCTGTGTGATATGAGCCCATTCATTTTGTATGGGCTCAAATCTCACCACAAAGTTATCAGTAACCGGTATCAGCGAGTACTTAAGCACAAGTATCGTCACCCCTAATTGCCAGTACAAAACAGGTATTGGCTCAACCCCAGCGTATACCCAGCTTTAGACAATGTGTCAGGGTGTTTAATGGACTCAAAGACAAAGCTCCTGGGCAAACAAATCTGCAAAGATGAGAATAAAGATAACAGGGAAAACAATTGTCATTGTTAGTACTCATGCACAAAAACACAATGCTGTAGGTGAGCATACACTATACAAATCTGATTGTACAATCTCTGCACAATCTCCTTTAGATTTACCAAAACTTTGTGATATATAGACAAACCTAAACAATTAATTTAAGTAGTATCCAATCAGGTAGGACTTTGTACTACATAGTTGGTGATAGATCCAAAAGTTTTTGTACGATCAGATTGTACAGTGTATGGTAAACCGTAGGCTGGCCATAGATGGATCAGTTTTTTTTTTTAGTCCATGTCTTATAAAAAAAAAACTGAGCAGATCCCCCCCTCCACACAACTAAGGTGGATGAGGGAATCCTTTCGCTGAGACATCTATGTCAGCGCTGCAGATCAAAGGAAACATTTTTGCTGGTTTGAGAAAAGTTGACCATTAAAAATTGATTTCACCTTTAGCAGGAATGGCCATAGATGGATTGAAACGTATCCAGTCATTGCTGGACAAGTCAAATTTCCATCCATCTATGGCCAGCTTTATTAGCTCCTGTGAAAAATCCCTGTTTTCTTATACCTGGGTAGGGATAAGCTTCATGTTCGAATCGAACACATGTTCGACTTGAACATCGCCTGTTCGCGGTCGTTCGCGGAATTCCAAACGATATGGGCCATTCGCGACAAATTCGAGTGGCACGTCACTGCCCGTAATTCACTGCGGCATCGCAGTGCATTGCTGGCTGATGATTGGCCAAGCATGCACTATGACCTGCATGCTTGGCCAATCACAGCGCCGTCTGTACAGAGAGCCATAATTGACCAAAGCCAGGGTGGATTTGGCCAATTATGGCTCAGGTGGTTTAGTACATGCCCCACACTATATAAGGCCGCCTGCACGGCGGCCCTGTGTAGTGTGTTCCGGAGTTGAGAGAGAGATAGATAGACAGTGACATGGACATTCACTGTATTGTTCAATTAAGCACAAGAGACTCCATTTTGTTCTCACTGTTGAAATGTGTTCTGTAACCTTCACCTAACACACAGATACTTCTCCTACTAAACGCTCTCTACTCCCCCCTCCCTTCTCAAGGTTTTCCTTTTGCATTTGTTCTATTCGCTAGTTTTTAATAATATATTTCTATTTGTTAGCTTTTAATAACATATTTCTATTTAATAGTTTTTAATAACATCTCACACCACCTCTTTCTTATCTATGTATAAAATAACATGTAATAATAACTTTTCACCGAATTGACATTTTAAACACAGTGATTGAGTCCTGTGAATCTGTTCCTGCAGCTGCAGTATTAACTTTTGTTTTAGAGTCCCAATCAGAAATCAGTCATATCAGCTTGGCGAGTCATAACAGGAGTTTGGCAGAGTCTCCAGAAGGAACCGCTCTTCGATCGGGATCATCAGGAAACGCAGACCTCAAATGCCGGATAGGTAAGCTGCTGTTAAGCTTGCTATATTTCTGCCTTTTCCTATGTATTCTATCTGTCGGTTCTCAAGGAAACCAGACCACTCTCGGACCTTTCTGGTTGGGTAACGTGTGTGTGTGAATGTGTATGTGTCTCCCTTCACGGGTTGGACTGTGTGTGGATAGGGAAAATCCTCTGCAGTTCCCTGCGTTGACTCCTTGTGGGCGACCTGGGTCAGAGGCGCATGGTAGGGTCAGATAAAACTCACAGAGAAGAGAAGAGACGAGGAGGGTCTCTTAATGAGTGTTTTGTCTATTGTCATAAACCCCTTCTATCCACGCAGATAAGTGGAGACTATTCTTATAAATCTGCAGATTTGCTGTACTATTTGTTTTAGAGGCAAGAGGGTATAGGCACAAGTAGAGAAGACTGGCCAGTCATTATGGGCATTAAATTAATTAAGGGAATGAAGGGAGAGAGGCCTTCAGAGAATGCCCAGCGCAAGATGAGCGCTAGAGAATATATAAACCGAAGGTACGGTTCCACCTATACTGAGCCCCTAGATAAATGGGTAGAATGGACAAAGGGAACAGCTAAACCTTTAAAATCTGAAGGGACTTTTGATTTAAAAGTATGGTAAACTTTTCTGCACGATTATGGCCCACTACTGTGCAGTGAAGGAATGTGGAGAATAGCTTGCACATGGAACACACAAAAGATGAGCTATGCAATATAGTAGAGAGCAGAGGTTTAACAGCCCCATATCAACCTACAAAGAGGATTTTGGCTTGTATCTTAGAAACAGATGATTGGCATAAATCAAAAGGCACATATGCAAAACTAGATCTCTCCAAACTTAAGGCTTTGGCCAGAGAAAGAGAGATAGAGTTTGAACTTCCGGAGCAAACCATAATTTCCAAATTGTGGCAGCAAGATGAAGAGAGTAGGAAGGGAGATGCCAGCCCTTCTGCCCCTGGCATAGAGCAATCTGTTGCAGTTTATCCTATCAGAACCCAAGTAGTTTTTGAAGGTGATGCTGTTGACAGTAATGCCGCGTACACACGAGCGGACTTTCTATCCTACTTGGTCCGGCACACTTTCCGACGGACTTTGTCCGCCAGGTGCGCCGGACTTTAAAACGGACGGACTTGCCCACACACGCCGGGACTTTCCGGCGGGCTAAGTCCGCCCGTCTTTCCGACGGACTTTCGCCGGAGTTCCGGCGGACTTTCAGAATGAACGGACTTGCCCACACACGGACAAGTCCGTTCATTTTGAACGTGACTCAGGTGCGACGGGACTAGAAAAGGATGTCAATCTTGCCGCTTTTATCGGCGAGATTGACACCTTACTAGCCCCGTCGCGGGGCATACCAGGCCCTTAGGTCTGGTATGGATTATAAAGGGGAACCCCGCTACGCCGAAAAAACGGCGTGGGGTCCCCCTAAAATCCATACCAGACCCCGATCCGAGCACGCAGCCTGGCCGGTCAGGAAAGGGGGTGGGGACGAGCGAGCGCCCCCCCTCCTGAACCGTACCAGGCCGCATGCCCTCAACATGGGGGTGGGTGCTTTGGGGGAGGGGGCGCCCTGCGCCCCCCCCCCCAAAGCACCTTGTCCCCATGTTGATGAGGACAAGGGCCTCTTCCCGACAACCCTGGCCGTTGGTTGTCGGGGTCTGCGGGCGGGGGCTTATCGGAATCTGGGAGCCCCCTTTAATAAGGGGGCCCCCAGATCCCGGCCCCCCACCCTATGTAAATGAGTATGGGGTACATGGTACCCCTACCCATTTACCTAGGAAAAAAGTGTAAGTAATAAAACACACTACACAGGTTTTTAAAATATTTTATTAAACAGCTCCGGGGGGGGGATCTTCCTCCGGCTTCGGGGGTCTTCTTCCGGCTTCGGTGGTCCCTCCGCTTCATCTTCTCCCGGCGTCCGGTTGGTTCTTCTCCGCTCTCTTCTCCCGGTGTTCCTGTTCTTCGGCCGGCTCCTCTGCTGTCTTCAAGTAGCTCTCTTGCCAGCAGAGGTCCGGACTTCTGGGCTTCTGGGCTTCTGGGCTTCTGGGCTTCTCTTCCCCAGATGTTGACACGACGCTCTCTCCTGCTGGACTGCTCTCCGAGGGCTGCGTTGTGACTTATATAGGTGGAGACCCCGCCCCCTTTTGATGTCACAGTCCCTGGGCATGCTGGGACTGTGACGTTTTAGGGGGCGTGGTCACTGGGTGATGTTGACCACGCCCCCTAAAACGTCACAGTCCCAGCATGCCCAGGGACTGTGACATCAAAAGGGGGCGGGGTCTCCACCTATATAAGTCACAACGCAGCCCTCGGAGAGCAGTCCAGCAGGAGAGAGCGTCGTGTCAACATCTGGGGAAGAGAAGCCCAGAAGCCCAGAAGCCCAGAAGTCCGGACCTCTGCTGGCAAGAGAGCTACTTGAAGACAGCAGAGGAGCTGGCCGAAGAACAGGAACACCGGGAGAAGAGAGCGGAGAAGAACCAACCGGACGCCGGGAGAAGATGAAGCGGAGGGACCCCCGAAGCCGGAAGAAGACCCCCGAAGCCGGAAGAAGATCCCCCCCCCGGAGCTGTTTAATAAAATATTTTAAAAACCTGTGTAGTGTGTTTTATTACTTACACTTTTTTCCTAGGTAAATGGGTAGGGGTACCATGTACCCCATACTCATTTACATAGGGTGGGGGGCCGGGATCTGGGGGCCCCCTTATTAAAGGGGGCTCCCAGATTCCGATAAGCCCCCGCCCGCAGACCCCGACAACCAACGGCCAGGGTTGTCGGGAAGAGGCCCTTGTCCTCATCAACATGGGGACAAGGTGCTTTGGGGGGGGCGCAGGGTGCCCCCCTCCCCCAAAGCACCCACCCCCATGTTGAGGGCATGCGGCCTGGTACGGTTCAGGAGGGGGGGGGCGCTCGCTCGTCCCCACCCCCTTTCCTGACCGGCCAGGCTGCGTGCTCGGATCGGGGTCTGGTATGGATTTTAGGGGGGACCCCACGCCGTTTTTTTCGGCGTAGGGGCTTCCCTTTATAATCCATACCAGACCTAAGGGCCTGGTATGCCCCGCGCTCGCCGCAATAGGAAAATGTGTTTTTCCTATTGCAGCGAGCGTGAGATGCAATACCCTGCCCTCGTGTTGTATCTGGTCCGTCGGACCAGCCTACACACGAGCGGGCTTTCCGTCGGACCAGCACACACACGAGCGGACTTTCCGCCCGAAACTGAGTCCGGCGGAAAGATTTAGAACTTTCTTCAAATCTAGGTCCGGCGGGCTTTTGGGAAAAAGTCCGCCGGAAAAGTCCGCCGGTGCCTACACACGGGCGGATTGTCCGGCACACTCTGGTCCGCCGGACCAAGTATGCCGGAAAGTCCGACCGTGTGTACGCGGCATAAGTCTCAAATTAAATGGCATGTACCTTTTAGTCCCCAAGATATGAGAGCCATATTAGAGGGATTTGGAGATCCTAGAAAGAATCCAATTGGGTTTGCAAACAAACTTAGTGCTGCACAGGAAGCATATGAGGCTTCTGCTTCTGACATTCATGAACTTCTTATTAAAGCAGTGGGAAGCAACATGTCTGGCTATATACTTAAAGAATGTGGTGTAGACATCAAAAATCTAGGTAAGATGGTTAGTGGACGGGAGGTTTGTGAGAAATTGAAGGAAAAATTGCCCCAAATATATGGACAAAACAGACATGCTGAATTTATGAATGCTAAGCAAGGGAAAGAGGAAGCAGCAGGGGCTTATTGGAGGCGGTTAAGCGATATGGCTGAGGAAGCAGGCATTAAAATAGAGGAAGAGAAGGCGGGAGAAACTGCAAGTCCATCTACACAACTGGTGAAACAAAGGTTTCTTGATGGTTTAATACCCCAGTTGAAAGAAAAGTTGTTCACAGCATGGCCTGAGGCAGGCAATATGTCTATTCGAGACGTCCTGCCTATCCTGTTATCCATAGAAAACAGGATTAACCAAAAAGACAGCAAACCCAAGGTTATGTACATGGGGAAGCAAGCTTTCCATACACCTTATCATCCACAAAGTAGTGGTAAAGTTGAGAGACTTAATGGAATTTTGAAAAACAGATGTGCAAAAATTAAAGCAGATACAGGAAAAGGATGGGTGGAAGCTTTGCCATTAGCCCTATATTCTGTACGAACTACCCCTAAACAACCACATGGGCTGTCCCCCTATGAGATTTTATTTGGAGGGCCACCCAAAACAGGGTTATATTTTCCCAAACAGTTGCAGGCTTCTCACTCTAATCTGTTAGAATATGTTCAGATTTTGCAAAGAACATTGAATAAAATACATGAAGGTGTTTATAAATCTATCCATGACCCAGATTGTGTTTCAGGTATTCACAGAATCCAACCAGGTGACTGGGTGGTGGTCAAGCGACACGTCAGAAAGCCACTAGAACCAAAATTTGGCGGACCACATTTTGTGCTTTTGACAACCGGTTCTGCTGTCAAGTTGGAAGGAAAGCCCACCTGGTTTCAAGCCAGTCACTGCAAGAAAATCCTGAAGTGATGATATCCTTTGAAAAAATTATGATAATGTTTCTTTTCTTTTTGTTGTTTGTGAGAACTGAGACATGGAAAAATAACCCTTTCATCCAAATGTTAAAATTGTATACAACCCATAGCAATGCTAGTAACTGCTGGGTGTGTTCTCACTTACATCCCCAAACAGGAACAATACTCATGATGCAATGCCTCTCAATTTCACTGATCTAAACAGGACCAGAATAAATGGCTCATACATAGTCTCCACAGCTAATGAGCACAGATCAGTAACTTTGATGGTTTCGAAACAGATAAACACTCCACAGATTTATTTAAATATTACATGCCTTTTTAACACTAAATGTACACGGTTGGGCAATTCAGATTGCACCGGAGCAAAAATTACAGTTTATGCAGGAAACTATGGTCAATATTATTATATGCTAGATCCAGAACTAAATAGAACCCTTTATAGTACAAATTGCTCATAGTTCCCAATATGTGAAAATATAGGTTACCTGAGATTCCATGTTATTGCTTCCAGTTTTTTAGGAGCAGGCATACCGTCCATACGTAGAGGGTTATATTATATATGTGGAAATAAAGCTTACGCCTGGCTTCCTACTAATGTTACAGGTACATGTTATATTGGGAAGTTAGTACCTGCTTTGGCTGTTCGCAAAGATACAGTGCGACCAGATCAAAGTCCAGAATACCCTTTAGTGTTCAAAAGAGAGCTGTTCACTGAAGGTGACGTGGCATGGTCATGGTTCCCTTCCTGGACAGGATGGGGAATTGAAGCAATGAAAAGACTAAATAATTACACTAGAATTGTAGATGAGATTATTAACCTTACTACCACTGATATAGGTTTATTAAATGAAGAAATAGCTCAGCTTAAAAAAGTAGTATTAGAGCAAAGATTAACGCTAAATTATCTAACTGCAGCTCAAAGTGGGATGTGTAAGGTATTTCGCACTGACTGTTGTATATACATTTCTGATAATGAGGACATTATTAAAGGGCATCTTGCTAAGATAAGAGAACTACAGAATAAGGCCAGAGATATTGCTAAAGATGGATGGAACCCCTTTCAGGGTTTAGAAGGTTTTGGTGATTTTTTATATGGCATAGCAACATGGTTACAGAAACTAGGCGCTTACATTGTGATGTTCCTATTTCTCATATTTTTATTTACTTCCTCATCAGGCTATGCCTCTGTGTGACTACCCCCTGTACCAACAAATGTACCACCAGCCCTGATGAACCCATTATTGTGAGAAAGCTAGGAGAGAGCTGTCTCTCTGCGCCAATGTAACAGGAGTTACCAGCAATCGGCTGAATGTAATGTGGAGAAGAATGGTGTCAAATAAACAAAAGGGGGGAAATGACATAGACATTCACTGTATTGTTCAATTAAGCACACGAGACTCCATTTTGTTCTCACTGTTGAAATGTGTTCTGTAACAACAACACTTCTCCTACTAAATGCTCTCTACTCCCCCCTCCCTTCTCAAGGTTTTACTTTTGCAATTGTTCTATTTGCTAGTTTTTAATAATATATTTCTATTTGTTAGCTTTTAATAACATATTTCTATTTGTTAGTTTTTAATAACATCTCACACCACCCCTTTCTTATCTATGTATAAAATAACATGTAATAATACATTTTCACTGAACGGACATTTTAAACACAGAAATCAGAAATCAGTCATATCAACAGAGAGACAGTGTCATTTGATTTAAGTTAAATAGAGTAGGAAGGCGAGTCAGTTAGCTGCACTTACAGTGTATTGTGTATATATATATACATCCTAGGTGTTGTATATATATATATATATATATATATATATATATATATATATATATATATATATATATATATATATATATATATATATATATATACACTGTATTCAGTTTAGCTAGATCCGTTCCTGTTATTCTCTTCCTACTACTGACAGGCAGGTAGGTGTTTTTACAGTATTTACAGCTACCTGAAGAAAATTGCTGGTGTTCTTCTGATCCTATTAGTCCTATTAGCTACAGTATTTACAGTTAGTGTAGTGCGTCCTCTGCACAGTGTGCACCTAAAGCTACCTGAAGAAAATTAGTATTCTTCTGATCCTATTAGTACAGTACCGCAGGCAGCTGCAGTATTTACAAGTTAGTGTAGTGCGTCCTCTGCACGGTGTGCACCTAAAGCTACCTGAAAAAAAATAGTGGTGTTCTTCTGATCCTATTAGTACAGTACCACTGGCAGCTGTAGTATTTACAAGTTAGTGTAGTGCGTCCTCTGCACAGTGTGCACCTAAAGCTACCTGAAGAAAATTAGTGGTGTTCTTCTGATCCTATTAGTACAGTACCTCAGGCAGCTGCAGTATTTACAAGTTAGTGTAGTGCGTCCTCTGCACAGTGTGCACCTAAAGCTACCTGGAGGCAATTGCTGTTGTTCTGCTCCTATTAATACCACAGGCAGGCAGTTACAGTATTTACAGTTAGTGCACTGTGTCCACTGCACAGTGTGCACCTAAAGCTACCTGAAGGAAATTAGTGATGTTCTTCTGATCCTATTAATACCACAGGCAGGCAGCTACAGTATTTACAGTTAGTGTAGTGCGTCCTCTGCACAGTGTGCGCCTAAAGCTACCTGGAGACAACTGCTGTTGTTCTGCTCCTATTAATACCACAGGCAGGCAGCTACAGTATTTACAGTTAGTGCACTGTGTCCTCTGCACAGTGTGCACCAAAAGCTACCTGAAGAAAATTAGTCGTGTTCTTTTGATCCTATTAATACCATAGAAAGGCAGCTACAGTATTTACAGTTAGTGTACTGCGTCCTCTGCACAGCGTGCACCTAAAGCTACCTGAAGAAAATTGCTGGTGTTCTGCTCCTATTAATACCACAGGCAGGCAGCTACAGTATTTACAGTTAGTGTACTGTGTCCTCTGCACAGTGTGCACCTAAAGCTACCTGAATAAAATTGGTGGTGTTCTTCTGATCCCATTATTACCACAGGCAGGCAGCTACAGTATTTACAGTTAGTGCACTGCGTCCTCTGCACAGTGTGCACCTAAAGCTACCTGAAGACAATTGCTGTTGTTCTGCTCCTATTAATACCACAGGCAGGCAGTTACAGTATTTACAGTTAGTGTATTGTGTCCTCTGCACAGTGTGCACCTAAAGCTACCTGAAGACAATTGCTGGTGTTCTCATACTAATAATATTACAGGCAGGCAGTTGATTCTGCTAGCTGCAGTATCAGTATATACATACATCCCAGCTTTGTGCAGCTACATCTCACTGCAGGCCATTAGTATGTCTGGAAGGCCAACAAGGAGAGGCAGACAGTCACAAGCCAATAAAAGAGGGCAAGCAGACTCTGTGTCTTGAGGCAACAGTGCTGGTCATGGAGACGGTGCATCCTCATCAGCATGTGGCCGTGGGACACCCTTGTCCTTTTTTCGGCAGCTGGCCGTGTTGAGCCGCAACATGCGGAAGACTTGGTAGAGTGGATGACCAAGCCGTCCTCATCCTCCTCATCCTCTCTCACTCAGGCTTAGGGTACTTTGGCAAAGCAGCTGCCAACGCGGCCTCTTCCCTTGGCTCAATGGCATCAGTCACTCCTTCCCTAGCCCACCATGTCCTGATGAGGAGTCCCCTGAACTGTTTGAACACAGTGTTGGGTACATGCTCCAGGAGGATGCCCAGCGTTTTGAAGGCTCTGATGATGGTACCCAGCTAGAGGAAGGCAGTAACATGAGCCCAGAGAGAGGGGGTGCCCAAGAAGGACAGCAATCTGGCAGTCATGTTCCCCCAGCTGCAGCATACTGCCAGCTTTGCTCCAGTGATGAGGAGGGAGGGGATGATGAGGTCACTGACTCCACGTGGGTGCCTGATAGGAGAGAGGAGGAGGAGGAGATACATCACCAACGAGGCAGGATGCCCTCCAGGGGTCAGCTTAAGGGCAGCACACAGACTGCGTCACACCGCAGAGCTCCGCATGTGCAGGGCGCTGCTGTCTCTGCACGTTATTCCAAAAGTTCTTTAGTGTGGGCCTTTTTTGAGACGAGTGCATCAGATCCCACCACTGCTATTTGCAACATATGTCTCAAGCGTATCTCTCGTGGCCAAAACATCTCCCGCTTGGGCACCACATGCTTGACCAGACGTATGTTGACCTGCCATGCAGTTCGTTGGTAAGCGTACCTAAAAGACCCACTCCAAAGAACAAAGAGGACCTCTCCTTGCTCCTCATCAGCTGGGATCTCCAACCCCACTATACCTTCAGTCCTCTCTGAGACCTGCACTGAGATGAATGAAGGTGTAGAATTAGGTGTGTCACAGCCAAGTACTTGGGGGAAATCTGTTATCGGTACACCAACGTCAGATTGTACCAGGCAAATTTCCCTGCCCCAGCTGCTGCACCGCCCAAAAAAGTTAACTCCCAGCCATCCACATGCCCAGCAGTTGAATGCTAGCTTGGCTAAATTGCTAGCACTTCAACTGCTGCCTTTTCAGTTGGTAGACTCTGCCCCCTTCCATGAGTTTGTGGAATGTGCGGTTCCTCAGTGGCAGGTTCCCAAACGCCAGTTATTCTCATGGAAGGCGATTCCGGCTCTCTAGGAGCATGTGGAAGGCAATGTCTTGGCCTCGCTGGACAGGGCGGTCAGCGGTAAGGTGCATATTACCGCTGACTCATGATCCAGCAGACATGGACAGGGACGTTACCTATCTTTCATTGCGCACTGGGTGACTCTTCTGGTGGCTGGGAACGATGCAGGACAAGATGCAGTAGTGTTGGAGGTTGTTCTGCCACCACGCCTCCAAAATACTACTAGTGGTGATTCTGCCACACCTCTCTCCTCCACCCCTCCTCTTCTTCCTCCGTGGCCTCTTCCTTTGCTGATTTGACTTTGGAACCAGCGGTGCTCTGTAGGCGTTCAAGTGGCTACGTAAGCACGCAGGCCAAAAGATGCCATGCGGTGCTTGAGCTGGTGTACTTGGGGGACAGGAGCCACACTGGGGCAGAGATTCTGTCAGCTCTGCAGGGGCAGGTTCAGAGGTGGTTGACACCATGCCAGCTTAAGGCAGGTATGGTGGTTTGCGACAATGGCACCAACCTCCTCTCCGCCCTCCAACAGGGACAACTGACCCATGTGCCCTGTTTGGCTCACGTGCTTAACTTGGTGGTGCAGCAGTTCCTGGGTAGGTACCTGGGCTTACAGGATGTCCTGGGACAGGCCAGGAAAGTCTGCATGCATTTCTGCAGGTCATATAATGCCAGTGCTCGGCTGGCTGACCTCCAAAAGGAATTTAACCTGCCCAAGAACCGCCTAATCTGTGACATGCCCACCAGATGGAACTCAACGTTGGCCATGCTGCAGTGGCTGCACACGCAGCAGAGGGCCATCAATGAGTACCTGTGCGACTATGGCACCAGGACAGGGTCAGGGGAGCTTGGTTTTTTCCCCACGCCAGTGGGCCATGATCAGGGATGCATGCACTGTCCTGTCACCATTTGAGGAGGCCACAAAGATGGTGAGCAGTGACAGTGCATGCATCAGTGACACTGTCCCCCTTGTCCACCTGTTGGAGCACACACTGCGTGGAATAATGGACAGGGCACTTGAGGCAGAACAGAGGCAGGACAAGGAGGCTTTCCTTATCTCTCAAGGTGCCCTTTATCCAGACAGTGTTCCTGTGTGCCCGCCGATCACACAGGAAGAGGATGAGGAGGAGGAGGAGGAAGAGGAGGATTGTGTCCGCATGGAGGTGGAGCCTGGCACTCAGCATCAGCAGCAGTCTTTAAGGGATCATTTACAGTCCCAAGAAACCCATGGACTTGTACGTGGCTGGGAGGAGGTGGCTGCGGATCATGTCGTCCTTAGTGACCCAGAGGACTCCAAACCGAATGCCTCAGCAAACCTACGCTGCATGGCCTCCCTGATCCTGCAAAGCCTGCGGAAGGATCCTCGTATTCGTGGTATCAAGGAGAGGGATCAATACTGGCTGGCAACCCTCCTTGATCCACGTTACAAGGGTAAGGTTGCCGACCTTATCTTGCCGTCGCAGAGGGAGCAGAGGATGAAACATCTTCAGGAGGCCTTGCAGAAAGGTCTGTGCAATGTGTTCCCAGAGACTGGGAGGTTACAAACTCCTGTTCCTGGACAACGTGTTGCTGAGGCTTCGGTCAGTCAAAGAAGGAGCGGTGGAGAAGGTGGCCGTCTGACCAATGCGTTCAGACAATTTTTTAGTCCGCAGCCCCAAGGTATGATCGGTTCCAGCAACCATCGCCAGCGTCTGTTTTACATGGTGCAGGAATACCTAGGGGCAAGATCTGACTTGGACACCTTTCCCACCAAAAATCCTCTGGGTTACTGGGTCTTGAGGATGGATCACTGGCCAGAGCTTGCACAGTATTCAGTTGAGCTACTGGCCTGTCCTGCGTCCAGCGTTCTTTCGGAACATACATTCAGTGCTCCTGGAGGTTTTGTAACCGATCACAGGGTGCGCCTGTCCACCGACTTGGTCAATCGACTGACCTTCATAAAAATGAATCAGTCTTGGATCACCACCAGCTACCAAGCACCTGATGCTAATGTACCCGAATAATTTTTTTTGAAATGTCAGATGCCTTCAAGACTGCCTATGCTGATGCTGAACGACTATCCTGTTATGCTGAGTGACTATCCTCTTCCTCCTCAATAATCATGCTGATAGCTTGTAAGAGTATTTTTGGTTCTGGGTGCTGCCACCAGTGGCTAAAGCCCAATTTTTCAGCCCCTGTGTAACAGGGGCATGTAATTACAATTTTTGATGCAATACTTTGCAGCAGGGCACCTCACAGTGTTCAGCTAAACCTAGAAGTTAGTGCGGTGCGTCCTGCTCACAGTGTTCAGCTAAAACTACAAGTTAGTGCTGTGCGTCCTGCTCACAGTGTTCAGCTAAACCTACAAGTTAGTGTAGTGAGACCTCTGCACAGTGTTCATCTAAAGCTACAAGTTAGTGCAGTGCGTCCTGCTCACAGTGTTCAGCTAGATCCGTTCCTGTTATCTTCTTACTGACAGGCAGGCTTGTCTTGTTACAGTATTTACAGCTACCTGAAGAAAATTGCTGGTGTTCTTTTGATCCTATTAGTACCACAGTCAGGCAGCTAGACTATTTACAGTTAGTGCAGTGCGTCCTGCTCACAGTGTTCAGCTAAAACTACAAGTTAGTGGGGTGCGTCCTGCTCACAGTGTTCAGCTAAACCTACAAGTTAGTGGGATGCGTCCTCCTCACAGTGTTCAGCTAAACCTACAAGTTCGTGCGGTGCGTCCTGCTCACAGTGTTCAGCTAAAACTACAAGTTAGTGCTGTGCGTCCTGCTCACAGTGTTCAGCTAAAACTACAATTTAGTGTGGTGCATCCACCTCACAGTGTTCAGCTAAAACTACAAGTTAGTGCGGTGTGTCCACCTCACAGTGTTCAGCTAAACCTACAAGTTAGTGCGGTGTGTCCTGCTCACAGTGTTCAGCTAAAACTACAAGTTAGTGTGGTGCATCCTCCTCACAGTGTCCAACTAAACCTACAAGTTATTTTTTTGCGAGCTCTGCACGGTGTTCAGCTAAAGCTACCTGTAGAAGGTTGGTGGTGTTTTCCTGATCCTATCACTACCGCAGGCAGCTAAAAAAGCTACAAGTTAGTTTTTTGCGAGCTCTGCACAGTGTTCAGCTAAAGCTACCTGTAGAAGGTTGGTGGTGTTCTCATACTACAGGCAGTCAGTTGATTTTACTAGCTGCAGTATCAGTACATATATATATATATATATATATATATATATATATATATATATATCCCAGCTTAGTGCAGCTACAGGCCATTAGTATGTCTGGAAGGCCAACAAGGAGAGGCAGACAGTCACAAGCCAATAAGAGAGGGCAAGCAGGCTCTGTGTCTAGTGCTGGTCGTGGAGATGGTGCATCCTCATCAGCACGTGGCCGTGGGACACGCTTGGCCTTTTTTTCGGCAGCTGGCCGTGTTGACCCGCAACATGCGGAAGACTTGGTCGAGTGGATGACCAAGCCATCCTCATCCTCCTCATCCTCTCTCACCCATGCCCAGGGTACTTTGTCTGGCAAAGCAGCGGCCTCTTCCCTTGGCTCAATGTCATCAGTGACTCCTTCCCTAGCCCCACCATGTACTCCTGAGGAGTCCCTCGAACTGTTTGACCACAGTGTTGGGTACATGCTCCAGGAGGATGCTCAACGTGGGTGCCTGATAGGAGAGAGGAGAAGGAGGAGGAGGCAGCACATCACCAACGAGGCAGGATGCCCTCCAGGGGCCAGCCTAAGGGCAGCACCTTGACTGCATCACACCCCAAAGCTCCACATGTGCAGGGTGCTGCAGTCTCTGTGCGTTATTCAAAAAGTTCTTTGGTGTGGGCCTTTTTTGAGACGAGTGCATCAGATCGCACCGCTGCTATTTGCAACATATGTCTCAAGTGTATCTCGCGTGGCCAAAACATCTCCCACTTGGGTACCACATGCTTGACCAGACATATGTTGACCTGCCATGCAGTTCGTTGGTAAGCGTATCTAAAAGACCCACACCAAAGAACAAAGAGGACCTCTCCTTGCTCCTCATCAGCTGAGATCTCCAACCCCACTATACATTCAGTCCTCTCTGAGACCTGCACTGAGAGGAATGAAGGTGTAGAATTAGGTGTGTCACAGCCAAGTACTTGTGGGCAATCTGCTTTTGGTACACCGACGTCAGATTGCACCAGGCAAATTTCCCCGCCCCAGCTGCTGCACCGCCGAAAGAAGTTTGCTCTCAGCCATCCACATGCCCAGCGGTTGAATGCTAGCTTGGCAAAATTGCTAGCACTTCAACTGCTGCCTTTTCAGTTGGTAGACTCTGCCCCCTTCCTTGAGTTTGTGGAATGTGCGGTTCCTCAGTGGCAGGTACCCAAACGCCACTTTTTCTCACGGAAGGCGATTCCGGCTCTCTCCTGGCACGTGGAAGGCAATGTCCATGCCTCACTGGACAAGGCGGTCAGCGGTAAGGTGCATATTACCGCTGACTCATGGTCCAGCAGGCATGGACAGGGACGTTACCTAAGTTTCACGGCGCATTGGGTGACTCTGCTGGCAGCTGGGAAGGATGCAGGACAAGGTGCAGTAGTGCTGGAGGTTGTTCCGCCACCACACCTCCAAAATGCTAATGATTGTGACACACCTCTCTCCTCCACCCCCTCCTCTTCTTCTTCCTCCATGGCCTCTTCCTGTGCTTTGTCCTCGGAACCAGCGGTGCTCCGTAGCCGTTCAAGGGGCTACGCAAGTACGCAGGCTAAAAGATGCCATGCGGTGCTTGAGCTGGTGTGCTTGGGGGACAGGAGCCACACTGGGGCAGAGGTTCTATCAGCTCTGCAGGGGCAGGTTCAGAGGTGGTTGACGCCATGCAACTTAAGGCAGGAATGGTGGTTTGCGACAATGGCACCAACCTCCTCTCTGCCCTCTGACAGGGACAAATGACCCATGTGCCCTGTTTGGCTCACGTCCTTAACTTGGTGCTGCAGCGGTTCTTGGGCAGGTACCCGGGCTTACAGGATGGCCTGAGGCAGGCCAGGAAAGTCTGTGTGCATTTCCACCGGTCATATAATGCCAGTGCTCGGCTGATGGACCTCCAAAAGGAGTTTAACCTGCCCAAGAACCGCCTAATCTGTGACATGCCCACCAGGTGGAACTCAACGTTGGCCATGCTGCAGCGGTTGCACACGCAGCAGAGGGCCATCAATGAGTACCTGTGCGACTATGGCACCAGGACAGGGTCAAGGGAGCTTGTTTTTTTTTCCCCACGCTAGTGAGCCATGATCAGGGATGCATGCACTGTCCTGTCACCATTTGAGGAGGCCATGAGGATGGTGAGCAGTGACAGTGCATGCATCAGTGACACTGTCCCCCTTGTCCACCTGTTGGAGCACACGCTGCGTGGAATAATGGACAGGGCACTTGAGGCAGAACAGAGGCAGGAAGAGGAGGACTTCCTTAGCTCTCAAGGCCCCCTTTATCCAGACAGTGTTCCTGCGTGCCCGCCGATCACACAGGAAGAGGAGGAGGAGGAGGAGGAGGAGGAGGAAGATTGTGTCAGTATGGAGGTGGAGCCTGGCACTCAGCATCAGCAGCAGTCTTTAAGGGATCAGTCCCAAGAAACACATGGACTTGTACGTGGCTGGGAGGAGGTGGCTGCGGACCATGTCGTCCTTAGTGACCCAGAGGACTCCGACCCAATGCCTCAGCAAACCTACGATGCATGGCCTCCCTGATCCTGCAAAGCCTGCGTAAGAATCCTCGTATTCGTGGTATCAAGGAGAAGGACCAATACTGGCTGGCAACCCTCCTTGATCCACGTTACAAGGGTAAGGTTGCGGACCTTATCTTGCCATCGCAGAGGGAGCAGAGGATGAAACATCTTCGGGAGACCTTGCAGAAAGGTCTGTGCAACGCGTTCCCAGAGACTGGGAGGTTACAAACTCCTGTTTCTGGACAACGTGTTGCTGAGGCTTCGGTCAGTAAAAGAAGGAGCGGTGGAGAAGGTGGCCGTCTGACCGATGCGTTCAGACAATTTTTTGGTCCGCAGCCCCAAGGTATGATCGTTTCCAGCAACCATCGCCAGCGTCTGTTTTACATGGTGCAGGAATACCTAGGGGCAAGATCTGACTTGGACACCTTTCCCACCAAAAATCCTCTGGGTTACTGGGTCTTGAGGATGGATCACTGGCCACAGCTTGCACAGTATGCAATTGAGCTACTGTCCTGTCCTGCATCCAGCGTTCTTTTGGAACGCACATTCAGTGCTGCTGGAGGCTTTGTAACCGATCACAGGGTGCGTCTGTCCACCGACTCGGTCGATCGACTGACCTTCATGAAAATGAATCAGTCTTGGATCACCACCAGCTACCAAGCACCTGATGCTGATGTAACCGAATCATTTTTTTTGAAATCTCAGATTCCTTCAAAGACTGCCAATGCTGATGCTGAGTGACTATCCCTGAGTAATTATTCTCTTCCTCCTCAATCATCACGCTGATAGCTTGTAAGAACATTTTTGGTTCTGGGCGCCACCACTAAGGCCCAATTTTTCAGCCCCTGTTTAACAGGGGCGTGTAATTACAATTTTTGATGCAATACTTTGCAGCAGGGCTCGTTTATGCGTTACAACTAGAGTATCTGTGAGGGGTTGCAGTGTTGTGGCACCAGCACCAGTGCCTAAGGCCCAATTTTTCAGCCCCTGTTTAACAGGGGCGTGTCATTACAATTTTTGATGCAATACTTTGCAGCAGGGCTCATTTCTGCGTTCCAACTAGAGTATCTGTGGGAGGTTGCAGTGTTGTGGCACCAGCACCAGTGCTTAAGGCCAAATTTTTCAGCCCGTTTAACAGGGGCATGTAACTACAATTTTTGATGCAATACTTTGCAGCAGGGCTCATTTCTGCATTCCAACTAGAGTATCTGTGGGAGGTTGCAGTGTTGTGGCACCAGCACCAGTGCCTAAGGCCCAATTTTTCAGCCCCTGTTTAACAGGGGTGTGTTATTACAATTTTTGATGCAATACTTTGCAGCAGGGCTCATTTCTGCGTTCCAACTAGAGTATCTGTGAGGGGTTGCAGTGTTGTGGCACCAGCACCACCACCAAAGGCCCAATTTTTCTGCCCTTGTTCAACAGGGGCATGTAATTACAATTCTTGATCTAATATTTCACAGCAGGGCCCATTTCTGCACCCACCAAGAGCGAGTGAGGACTTACAGTGTTGTGGCACCAGCACCACCACCACCACCACCAAAGGCCCAATTTTTCTGCCCTTGTTCAACAGGGGCATGTAATTACAATTCTTGATCTAATATTTCACAGCAGGGCCCTGTGAGGGCTTACAGTGTTGTGGCCACAACAACACCTAAGGCCCAAATTTATGCTGAGTATATAGGGCAGGCCCCTACTTTCAAACATCCAACTTACAAACGACTCCTACTTGTAAACGGAAGGAGACAACAGGAAGTGAGATGAAATCTACCCCTAGGAAGGGAAATTCTCTCCTGTAAGCGTTAATATGGGAAAAACATTTCTCCTTTCCACTGATGCTTTCCAATCCTTGTTCCACAAAAAACCCCAAATTTTCAAAAAACATTTGTCATTGGGACAAAAAGTGAGGTGAAATCTTCTGAAGAGGAGGAAAGACAGCAAAACAAATGTCACAGGGGTGATAACCCTTCCCTATGTTTTCCAAAAAGCTTAAAAAAGATTTTTTGGCTGGAGCTAAACACGTTAAAAATATACCCGTTAAAAATTATAAACAGATTCTACTTAACAACAAACCTACAGTCCCTGTCTTGTTTGCACCGCCTGTATACTGCTGTTCAGAGTATATAGGGCCTGGTGGCCCCACACCTTTCCTTATTTTAATTTGGGTGCGGGGTTCCCCTTAATATCCATACAAGACCCAAAGGGCCTGGTAATGGTCTGGGGGGTACCCATGCTGTTTGTCTCACTGATTTTCATCCATATTGCCAGGACCCGACATTACATTAAACCCGCAAGCAGTTTTAAATGAGATTTTTTCCTTTAAAAATGACATTTTGTGCAGGGACTGTTCTAAACACAGGAAACATGCGCCACTTTACAGGCATACTATAGACACACCCCAGGTACGATATTTAAAGTAATATTTCACTTTTTTACTTTAAGCATAATTAAAATCACTGCTCCCGAAAAAAACGCAGTTTTTAAAAGTTTTTTTTGCATTGATACATGTCCCCTGGTGTAGGACCCGGGTCCCCAAACCCTTTTTAGGACAATACCATGCAAATTAGCCTTTAAAATGAGCACTTTTTATTTCGAACGTTCGAGTCCCATAGACGTCAATGGGGTTCTAACGTTCGTGCAAATTTTCGGTCCGTTCGCAGTTTCTGGTGCGAACCGAACCGGGGGGTGTTCGGCTCATCCCTACCCCCCACATACACCCCGCACCCCTCTCATGTGATACTACCCCTCACATACACTCCGCACCCCTCTCATGTCATACTACCCCCCCCACATACACTTCGCACCCCTCTCATGTCATACTACCCCCCACATACACTCTGCATCCCTCTCATGTTATACTACCCACCCCCATAGACTCCGCACCCCTCTAATGTACATACAACCCACTGTCATACCCTCCACTTTCCTCTCCTACACACCATTGTACAGGTCCATCATAATAGCATCATGGGCAAATGAATGAACCAAAGCAGAGTAAACACAGTCACACACTCACTGTGTTCATTTAGAAAAGGAAGGGGCTGGTAAATGACATATTTACCAGCCCCTTTTCCTGAAGATCTCCCACAGCAGCCAGCAGGAGAGAAGAGGAGGGAAGCAGGCAGCACTGTGGGGGGACATACAGTTATTTTTTATTGCTTGAATTATTTTTCCCCATTATGAATGTGAATGGGGCCTCATGTCTAAGTTTTCCAAAGGCCTTACAAAGTCTAGAGCCGCCTCTGGAGACCACCCATCCACCTGCTCTGTGGGGATCAGCCGACAGATTCTCTGCTGGGCAAGCGGGCTCCACCAGAGCTTGCCCTGTGTGTAAGGGGCCTTCTATTACATTCTCTTGAAAATACACACTGACCTGCCAGTTGATCCCGTGTTGTCCTGCAGTGATCTGTTGTTCAGCTGTCTGTGCCTATGTACCAAACCACCATCTTGGTCCTTCTAAGCTGGCTGCCTTTTCCAGGTTCATGCAGCCTGGTCCCTAATGACACTTGTGGCTCTGAACCCCACCTGCTCCATGAATGGGCTCCTGCAATGTCCTGGGACACATGACGGGGTCTTTCAGGGGGATGATGGAGCAGGACACATCTTTCTCCTCCCAATGTCTGCAATCTTGTTATATTTGACACTGTACTGTGTGGAGAAGTAGACATTTTATCAATTATATATTGCTTCATGTTTCTTTATTTCTTAATATTATATTCTGCTTGCAATAGACTGTTTCTCTTTGAGTCTACAATTCCTGGATGGTATCTTTGGGTATGATATCCAATTGGAACTATTTATATTATTGCATCTGTCTAAAAGATAAACCTACACATTAATATACTAGATTCTACACACCCTATCTTCAGTGTTATGTGGAATTAGCATTTAAAAAACTATAAAAGGTGGTACAAAGTGACCGAAGGGCAAAAATTTTGGTTTATTCAGTTTACTTTGGTCTAATATAATTAGTAAAATTTAGGTTATAATAATTTGTAATGGATTGCAGCGCTTTGTATATACCCCTACACTCCATTAATTGGGCTATGTAAAATGTAAAATTTAGCTGCTATTGTTGTATTATTTTTGTTAATTATAATAAATAATATAATATACTTGAAAAAAAAAAGAATATCCTTGAAGTGTGATTATTTGAAATCCCTATGTATGACCTGAAAAGACACATCAACTCTATTTATCTGCAGGTATTGAAGCAAAGGCTCCCTATGAGGTTGTAAAGCATGTACTATGCCTATGTGGATCTGTCTGGTAAGGTAGCTATGCTAGATGCAAGTGAAAGAGTCAGAATAAATGTTTGTTATTGTTTCCTTATCTGAAGAGACACATTAGTATATAGCAGTTTCAGTGCAATTTGTAGTTATTCTTGTAAAATAATACTTGAAGAAAACATGAAAAAAGGAAAAACAGAGGAAATAAATAAAACACAGCTTATAATTTTGTCTGCAAAAAATAAGTGTTTCATCTATACTGTACATGCTGGCAATGTTCTATAACTTAAAAAGGTTAGCACACATTTGTACTAGTACTTAAATGTGCTTCACATTTGTCAAGATGAAATTTATCTGGACTAGAGCTATAGAGCTGTTAGTCTGTGTTAGGATTGTTAATGACACATCTTGTACTGGCAACCACTTTCTCCAAGTAAACAACTAATAGTTTATTGCACAATGCAAGATTGAATGTGCACTATAGCTGTAAGATAGAAAAGACTGCTTTTTATAATTTTTTTTAAGTAAAGAAGAAACAAACCATAGATCTTGTAAGAAGAAAAAAAAGTGATACTTAAAGCCAAACTCTAAGCAAACGTGTAAATACATAGATTAAATACAGACATAGGAGCTTTTTTCCTGCTAAAAGATTTGTAATTTTGTCTACCCAATCCTGAGATTTACAAGGCTTTTCTACAAATCACAGCCTTTTCTGGTAAGAAAGGATACCTGATTTTCTCTACTGAAGTTAAAGGGGTTGTAAAGGTTCTTTTTTTTTTTTTTTTTTAAAGTAACAAACATGTCATACTTACCGCTTCTGTGCAGGGGTTTTGCACAAAGCGGCCCCGATCCTCCTCTTCTGGGGTCCCTCAGCAGCATTCCTGGCTCCTCCTTTTCTTGAGTGCCCTCATGGAGAGCTGCTTTCCATGAGGGCACTCTTGTGGGCACACTCCTGAGTCCTGCTGCTGCGTCCATTGACAAGGACAGAATGACTCGGCCCCACCCTCCAACTCTTATGTAACTGGATTTGATTGACAGCAGCAGGAGCCAATGGCTCCTGCTGTTATCAATCTATCCAGTGAGGACCCAAGACAGTGACTGGAGCTTCTGAGCTCGTCCCCGTTGAAGGAAAGATTGGGTTCAGGTAAGTAACAGGAGGGCTCTGGGGGTCTGCTGCACTACATAAAGGTTTTTTACCTTATGCATGCAATGCATTAAGGTAAAAAACCTTGAGGGTTTACAACCGCTTTAAGTAACACTTGCAGTTCTTCTCCCTCCCCAGCCTCTGGATAGTGAAAGGAGTTAAGCAAAACACTGATGAGCTCATATCTCTCTCGCTCTGCCACCTCCTCCTATCAGCATGCTCCGTGTCAGCACATGCGCTCTGGAGCACATTCAACTGGTTCCATGTGCTTGTTCTTCTACTTTCAGGGAATTCTGTAGCTGGTAAATAACCACCAGTATAGGAATACTGACTCTTAAGACTCCAATGATTATACATTTTATATTATCCTCATGTATCTCTGATGAAGGAGGAACCTTTTTTGCTCTGAGATTTATTGTTTTTTATTGAACTTTACTTCTAATAAATCTTGTTTTTAAATTCTAAAAACATATTTGGCACTGTATACAATATGCCCACATATCCTTTCTGCCAGATAGCCTAACTTCTTTATAGCATACTGCTCTGGAATGAAACAATCAGGGGACTCTTGAAAGCCCCCTCCTCCTTATACCAGCACTCCAATCCCATGCTCTATTTATCACTTTTTATTTCAAAGTATTTTCCTATTTTTTTGGTTCTTTATAGACACCTATACAGTGCCTTGAAAAAGTATTCATACCCCTTGAAATTTTCCACATTTTGACATGTTACAACCAAAAACGTAAATGTTTTTTATTGGGATTTTATTTGATAGACCATAACAAAGTGGCACATAATTGTTAAGTGAAAGGAAAATGATAAATGGTTTTCCATTTTTTTTTATAAATATCTGAAAAGTGTGGTGTGCATTTGTATTCAGCCCCCTTTACTCTGATACCCCTAACTAAAATCTAGTGGAACCAATTGCCTTCAGAAGTCACCAAATTAGTAAATAGAGTCCACCTGTGTGTAATTTAATCTCAGTATAAATACAGCTGTTCTGTGAAGCCCTTGAAGGTTTATTAGAGAACCTTAGTGAACAAACAGCATCATGAAGGCCAAGGAACACACCAGGCAGGTCAGGGATACAGTTGAAGAGAAGTTTAAAGCAGGGTTAGGTTATTAAAAAAAATCCCAAGCTTTGAACATCTGACAGAGCCCTGTTCTCCATCATATGTGAAAATGGAAAGAGTATGGCACGACTGCAAACCTACCAAGAAATTGCCGTCCACCTAAACTGACAGGCCAGGCAAGGGGAGCATTAATCAGAGAAGCAGCCAAGAGGCCCATGGTAACTCTGGAGGAGCTGTAAAGATCCACAGCTCAGGTGGGAGAAATTGTCCACAGCACAACTATTAGTCGTGCACTCCACAAATCTGGCCTTTATGGAAGAGTGGCAAAAAGAAATCTATTGTTGAAAGAAAGCCATATTAAGTCCTAAAAGCAAAACGCTATCTATGTGTGGTGGAAAACTAACACTGCACATCACCCTGAACACACTATCCCCACCGGGAGAAATGGTGGAGGCAGCATCATGTTATGGGATGCTTTTTTCAGCAGGGACAGAGAAGCTGGTCAGAGTTGATGGGAAGATGGATTGAGCCAAATACAGGGCAATACCTGTTAGGGTCTGCAAAAGACTTGAGCCTGGGGCGGAGGATCGCCTTCCAGCAGGACATCGATCCTAAACATACAGCCAGAGCTACAATGGAATGGTTTAGATCCAATCATATTCATGTGTTAGAATGGCCCAGTCAAAGTCCAGACCCAAATCCAATTGAGAATCTGTGGCAAGACTTTAACCACTAGACATCCGCGCTATGGCCGAATGACGGCCACAGCGTGGACCTGCATTCCCGGGAGGACGTCATATGACGTCCTCCCCTGTGCACGCTCCCTGCGCGCGCCCTGCAGGGCGCGCGCCGGGCGCGCTGTGATCACCGAGTCACTGAGACTCGGCTGATCACCGATCTGAGTAAGGGGCCGGTCCCGGCCCCTTACCATGTGATCAGCTGTCAGCCAATGACAGCTGATCACATGATGTAAACAGGAAGATCGGTAATCGTTTTTTTTTTTTACTCGCGCTGACAGCGCGAGTAGAGAAAAAAGCCGATCACCGGCTCAGATGTCAGGGACATCGGTCCTGAAGTGGAAGCACAACACATTCCTCATCAGTGCCACCCAAAAGTGCCACCTAACAGTGCCCACAGTGCCACCTAACAGTGCCCACAGTGCCACCTATCAATGCCAACAAGTGCCACCTATCAATGCCCACAAGTGCCACCTACCAATGCCCACCTGTAGTGCCAATCAGTGCCACCTGTCAGTGCTGCCCATCACTGCCACCCATCAGTGCCCATCACTGCCACCCATCAGTGCCCATCACTGCCACCTATCAGTGCCCATCACTGCCGCCTCATCAACGTACATCAATGAAGAAGAAAAAGTACCCGTTAAAAATTTTTTATAACAAAATATAAAAAATTTTTTTTTTTTTTTTTTTAAATTCAGGTTTTTACATTTTTTTAACAAAAAGTAAAAACCGCAGAGGTGATCAAATACCACCAAAAGAAAGCTCTATTTGTGGGAAAAAAATGATAAAAATTTCATTTGGGTACAGCGTTGTATGACCGCGCAATTGTCATTCAAAATGCGTTAGCGCTGAAAGCTAAAAATTGGTCTGGATAGGAGGGGGGTTTAAGTGCCCTGTAAGCAAGTGGTGTTAAAATGGCTATTCACAGATACTCTCCGTCCAATCTGACAGAGCTTAAGCTATTTTGCAAAGAAGAACGGGCAAAAATGTCATTCTCTAGATGTGCAAAACTGGTAGAGATATCCCCAAAAAGACTTGCAGCTGTAATTGCAGTGAAAGGTGGTTCTGCAAAGTATTGACTCAGGGGGGTTGAATACAAAAGCACGCCACACTTTTCACATATTTATTTGTAAAAATATTTGAAAACCATTTATCATTTTCCTTCCACTTCACAATTATTTGCCACTTTGTTTTGGTCTATTACAAAAAATCCCAATAAAATACATTTACGTTTTTGGTTGTAACATGACAAAATGTGGAAAATTTAAAGGGGTATGAATACTTTTTCAAGGCACTGTACCTATTGACAAACCTAGCACTTACAGTATGTGATTAAGTGACACCATAGTTTGGGACTAGATATCCTTGCATCAAAGTCCTTAATGTTCACAGACAATATAAACTAGCTATCTTCAGAACATGTGAGGAGCCACGCCTGGTCTCAGTTCAATCTTATGTTATTGTCTACAACACACTGTTAACATGATTACGTGTTACTAATGTACTCATTGAAAATTCAATAAAATTTTGTTGGAAATTAAAACATATCTGGCACTAATGGGAAAATATTTTGTGCAAATACCACAGCGCTACTACTAGTGAAACACTATATATATAAATAAAATGATTGCCGAAATATATAGTTGGCTTGCTGCTAATCACTGAAATGTGTTCTCACACCAAATAGAACTTAATAATCAAAAAGTTTAGCACTGCACTCTTAATAAACTAACATAGGCGAATAGTGGTGGAAACCCCCTGTAAATGTGAATCACCAGAATGCTGTATCCTACTTATGCTGCTGACACCTTAATAACTGGTATTTAACTCAAACAAAATGACACAGGGGTGATTTACTAAAATTGGAGTGTGCAAGAAATAGTGCAGCTCTGCATAGAAATCAGCTTCCAGTTTTTTTTTTGTCAAAGCTTAAATCGAACATGCTTAATTTAGAAGCTGATTGGCTAGCATGCACAGCTACACTAGATTTTGCATTCTCCAGTTTAAGTAAATCCACCCCTAAGTTTACTGCAAATGTGATACATAGCACATAAACAAATATACAGTATCTCACAAAAGTGGGTACACCCTTCACATTTCATGGAGGAGTAGAAGAGGACTCCAATGGAATCCTGTGAAGCTTTGGTGAACTCCATGCCCAAGAGGGTTAAGGCAGTGCTGGAAAATAATGGTGACCACAAAAAATATTGGCACTTTGGGCCCAATTTGGACATTTTCACTTAGGGGTGTACTCACTTTTGTTGCCAACAGTTTCGACATTATTGGCTATGTGTTGAGTTATTTTCAGGGGACAGCAAATTTACACTGTAAACAAGCTGTATACTCACTGATTTACATTGTAGCGAAGTGTCATTTCTTCAGTGTTGTCGCATGAAAAGATATAATAAAATATTTACAAAAATGTGAGGGGTGTACTCACTTTTGTGAGATACTGTATATATTGTGCATAAAAGAACATAAAAAAACTGCAAAGTGCCCTATGTGCAATATCAAATAAACATAGCACATGTGATAAACAGAACTTCCAAATAGTTTCTTTTATATATATATATATATATATATATATATATATATATATATATATATATATATATATATATATATATATATATATACACACAGTGGGGACGGAAAGTATTCAGACCCCCTTAAATTTTTAACTCTTTGTTATATTGCAGCCATTTGCTAAAATCATTTAAGTTCATTTTTTTCCTCATTAATGTGACATTTTTGCAGATTTATTAAAAAAGAGAAACTGAAATATCACATGGTCCTAAGTATTCAGACCCTTTGCTGTGACACTCATATATTTAACTCAGGTGCTGTCCATTTCTTCTGATCATCCTTGAGATGGTTCTACAGCTTCATTTGAGTCCAGCTGTGTTTGATTATACTGATTGGACTTGATTTGGAAAGCCACACACCTGTCTATATAAGACCTTACAGCTCACAGTGCATGTCAGAGCAAATAAGAATCATGAGGTCAAAGGAACTGCCTGAAGAGCTCAGAGACAGAATTGTGGCAAGGCACAGATCTGGCCAAGGTTACAAAAACATTTTTGCTGCAATTAAGGTTCCTAAGAGCACAGCGGCCTCCACAATCCTTAAGTGGAACGTTTGGAATGACCAGAACCCTTCCTAGAGCTGTCCGTCCGGCCAAACTGAGCTATCGGGGGAGAAGAGCCTTGGTGAGAGAGGTAAAAAAGAACCGAAAGATCACTGTGGCTAAGCTCCAGAGATGCAGTCGGGAGATGGGAGAAAGTTGTAGAAAGTCAACCATCACTGCAGCCCTCCACCAGTCGGGGCTTTATGGCAGAGTGGCCTGACAGAAGCCTCTCCTCAGTGCAAGACACATGAAAGCCCGCATGGAGTTTGCTAAAAAACACCTGAAGGACTCCAAGATGGTGATAAATAAGATTCTTTGGTCTGATTAGACTAAGATAGAACTTTTTGGCCTTAATTCTAAGCGGTATGTGTGGAGAAAACCAGGCACTGCTCATCACCTGTCCAATACAGTCCCAACAATGAAGCATGGTGGTGGCAGCATCATGCTGTGGGGATGTATTTCAGCTGCAGGGACAGGACGACTGGTTGCAATCGAGGGAAAGATGAATGCGGCCAAGTACAGGGATATCCTGGAGGAAAACCTTCTCCAGAGTGCTCAGGACCTCAGACTGGGCCAAAGGTTTACCCTCTAACAAGACAATGACCCTAAGCACACAGCTAAAATAACAAAGGAGTGGCTTCACAACAACTCCGTGATTGTTCTTGAGTGGCCCAGCCAGAGCCCTGACTTAAACCCAATTGAGCATCTCTGGAGAGACCTAAAAATGGCTGTCCACCAACGTTTACCATCCAACCTGACAGAACTGGAGAGGATCTGCAAGGAGGAATGGCAGAGGATCCCCAAATCCAGGTGTGAAAAACTTGTTGCATCTTTCCCAAAAAGACCCATGGCTGTATTAGATCAAAAGGGTGCTTCTACTAAATACTGAGCAAAGGGTCTGAATACTTAGGACCATATGATATTTCAGTTTTTCTTTTTTAATAAATCTGCAAAAATGTCAACAATTATGTGTTTTTCTGTCAAAATGGGGTGCTGTGTGTACATTAATGAGGAAAAAAATGAACTTAAATGATTTTAGCAAATGGCTGCAATATAACAAAGAGTGAAAAATTTAAGGGGGTCTGAATACTTTCCGTCCCCACTGTATATACATATATATATATATATATATATATATATATACATATATATATATATATATATATATATATATATATATATATATATATATATATATGCATATGTATAGCATGATGATGAGCAGAGCCTCCATTGTGTGAATATCAAGTATCAAGTCGATACAAAAATGTCTCTCCAACTCTAAAATATAATAAAATAAACTCTGTCTATGAGAAACATCTTGCTTGTACAAATACATATCCAATAACACTGCACCATGTGATATCCACCACCAGAGATGTGCTCAGAGAGTCACTGCACTCTTTCCCCACCCTGGGGACAAATAAACTGGTATAGAATATTGTCTGCTTCACCAGCTGCCTCTGCTTCAGCAAAACGAATCCTCCAGCAAACAAGGTTTAAGTAGAATCATAAAAGGTCATTATCATGTTTTACCATATTAAAAATTCTAAATCAAAAAATGTCACTCACATGGAACAGTGCACTTTAAACTGTACACATGGATATATAACTTGCAGGTATACAACATGCTGTTGAGGGGGCGTGGCTTGCTGATTGCCTTTCCGTCTTACACTCGCTCTTTTTAGAGCATCTCAGACTCCACAGGGCTTTCTACATGGCACTATAGGAAATAAGAGAGTGGGAGCCTCATCGGGCACCCTCAGGAGGAATTAGTGCCCGCTTCACAAACAGCCGCCACCCTATGACAGCAGACAGATCAGACATGGCCATGGCCATGTGGTCTGCCTCCCACAGCTCCACACTCAGCCTGGCTGACACTTCTTTTGCTGAGCTCCCTCTCCCACCTAGTAAGCCTCAGGACGGAGCCTTTTCTGTCACTACACAGCTCTTTCTCTCAGCTCTGGGGCCTGTACCTCCTGCAGTCTCTGGGTTCTCCTGCACACCAGCTTGAAGCCTGTACAGTGGATCCCTCCTGTCCTTGCACAGTCTGCTTTCCCCAGTCTCTCTCGCTTAGCTCTCCAGACCTAACAGATCCCATATCACCAAAGAAACTAGTATGCTGTGAGTTTAACCCTTTCCAAGCCACATCTTCTATAACACAAACCTCTCTAGCCATGGAGCCCTCAGAACCTGATTTGTCAACTTTAAGGAGTCCCTCTCCTAGCTCTTAGGGAAATACCTGGTCTCCTGCTCTAGTATCTGATATGGAGGAGGACTGGGACTTAAAAGCATATATTTATTCTTTGCCTACCAAGTCAAACCTAGAACTCCAGACTTGACAGTATGTACAGTATGCTGTTTAGACACCTGACACTTTTGAAGCTTTTTTGGGGACCAGTGACATTATTACAGTGATCTGTGCTAAAAATATGCACTGTCACTGTACTAATGACACTGGCAGAGAAGGGGTTACCATCAGAGGCGATCAAAGGGTTAACTGTGTGCCTAGCTAATGTTTCAGTGTAGTGGGAGAGGTGCTTTTACTAGTGAAAGACATGGATCAGTGTTTCTGCTTTACAGAAACACAGAATTCATGTCTTCTGTACTGACATAAATAATGATATAAATATACGTGATTCTACATGGCGTGGCCATCCTGTAACAGTAAATCTGCTATGTGGAGGTCAGCAAGTGGATATTTTCCTGGTCTAGGGTACACTGTGTATAATATTTTACTGGCTATGTAGCATGTATTCAAAATCATATTAGATGAATCGCTAACGTAAAACTACCTATTTAGGGGAGCTGACCCATAAAAACTGGAAAAAGAAAAAAAAAAAAAAACAACACACAAACACACACACAAAATTGTAATTGTTACCAATAGCAAAACTTCGGATTATAGCCTTTTGTTTAATGGCATAAACAAAAAAAAACAATAATTCATATTAGTCATTATGGTGACAATGAATTATGGCCTTTTTAAATTATCTTTTTTTTAAAAACTACAGCTTTAGAGATCCATGATCACAGTGCATAGATTCCCCATGGCTGACCTGTGTTGTCCTCTGTATTTAAAACCTCTAAATAGGGAGCCAATGATGAGAGGGCCACCTTCCACTATATGGGAACAAGCACAAGTGAAAGACAGGTACATTTACTGTAATGCCGCGTACACGCGGTCGGACTTTTCGTCTACAAAAGTCCAACGGACGCTGACGGACTAAAGCTGGCTGGTAATCCGATCGTGTGTGGGCTTCTCCGGACTTTCAACTGACTTTTTCAGCCTCAAATCCGACGGACTTTAGATTTGAAACATGCTTCAAATCTTTCCGACGGACTCGAGTCCGGTCGAAAAATCCGCTCGTCTGTATGCTAGTCTGACGGACAAAAACCCACGCTAGGGCAGCTATTGGCTACTGGCTATCAACTTCCTTATTTTAGTCCGGTGTACGTCATCACGTAAGAATTCGACGGACTTTTGTGTGATCGTGTGTAGGCAAGTCTGTTCGTTAGAAAGTCCGCCGCAAGTCCGTCGAAAGTCCGTCGAAAGTCTGTCGGATAGGCTGTCGGACTTTTGTAGCTGAAAAGTCCGACCATGTGTACGCGGCATAAGTATAAATTGATGATCGAGGAAAAGAAAACAACATCAGAAACAAAATGGAGGAGTCCCCCTATAATATGTCTAAACAGGGCATGCTTTTTAACTTCTACAACATACTTCTCAAAATATTTAACACAGCTCTTTTAATTTTTTTTTATAGGCTATTAAGCAGAATTCAATAAAATATATTCGTTGAATTAAGATCAACATCATACTGGAATATATTATGCATGCAATCTCATTTTGTTGTGTGTATGGGTAAATGCACTTTATTGCAGTATCTATTCCTTGCTCAATACAGAAGATTATAAATATAATAAAATTCTTAAAGTGTAAGTATAAACATTAATGGACATTTAAGCATTTTAAATAGCCTTGCAATTGCTGTAAAGCGGCATACCAGTGTTTTAAAAATCAGAAGAACATAATTGAATTGATCTATTAAATAATTATAGTACTAATGTATTTGTATGTAAGTATTCAGCACAGTTATAAGGAAATCATGATAAATATAATGTATCCAGTGATTTTAAGATAGCTAATTCTCACTGTTACTTAGGAAGAAAATATCTGTTTAGATCAATATCCAATTAAAAGCTTGGCTATTTTTATTCTTCTTTTAGACTTCTCATCAAATTACAAAAGCTCAAGCCATTAGTAAATCTTATTAGTTTCATGCTGGTCCCCTGAGATCTGTCCCCACCTTACTACATAGTGCGTTTGAAAAGATAATTCAAATCACAGTGTGATCTACATTTTTTTTGTCTGTAGTGTTGAGTGCTCAGATGAAAGGACAGTACCTGAAATGCAATCAATTTTGGATAGCTGCCTAGTGTTGACTGTCTAACAGTGAGTAGTCAGTGAGAGTATTGTCAGCTATGATGGCATAAGAAACAACTTCCAACAACGATGTAGCAAACAGATATGTGATTGAATAGTGAGAGTTTGGGGAAAACAAATGAAGGCTGGATTCTAAGTGACAAGTTTCACAATGTGTCACTATGGAAAACAGTGCTTTGCTGATGTATTAACAGTACAAATTATGATTAGCAAGACAATTATACCACGGGGGAATTTATTTACTTTAAGGTTTTCCAGCATCATATTGATACAATCCATGATGAAATCTCCACTCTACAGGTATCTCCCCCAGCTAAGACCCCATGTCAACAGGTACAACTGACACTCCCCCTATTCAAATCTGCTACTACAGACAAAGTTGCTAAACTCTTTTCTATCGCCCACCTAACCACCTGTCCCCTGGACCCTATTCCCTCTCAAATGTCACCCTCTGACCCCATCCTACACTCTCTAACCCACATCTTCAATCTCTCCCTCACCTCTGGCATCTTCCCCAATGCTCTAAAACATGCACTGGTCACCCCCATACTTAAAAAGCCGTCCTTGGACCCTACCAATCTTAACAACCTACGCCCTATCTCCTTGCTCCCCTTTTCCTCTAAACTCCTTGAACGCCTGGTTTACAACCCACTGAGTGACCACCTCATTAAAAACAACCTTCTTGATCCCCTTCAATCTGGATTTTGCCCTCAACACTCCACAGAAACTGCTCTTTTAAAACTCACAAATGACCTACTAACTGCAAAAACCAACGGATACTATTCTGTAATCCTACTTCTGGATCTTTCAGCTGCCTTTGACACGGTTGACCACCCCCTCCTCCTCAAAAAACTTTACTCCCTCGGTCTCCATGACTGCGCTCTTCAGTGGCTCTCATCCTACCTATCCCAACGCACCTTCAGTGTCACTTACAATTCTACTTCCTCCACTCCTCTTCCCTTCTCTGTCGGGGTCCCCCAAGGTTCTGTTCTTGGACCTCTTTTATTTTCAATCTACACCTCTTCCCTGGGTCAGCTGATAGCCTCTCATGGCTTTCAATATCATTTCTATGCTGATGACACACAAATCTATCTCTCCACCCCTCAACTCACTCCATTAGTCTCCTCACGCATCACTAACTTACTAACTGACATATCTGTATGGATGTCACACCACTTCCTCAAACTCAACTTGTCCAAAACCGAGTTTATAATATTTCCTCCCCCACGTGCCTCTTCCCGTGACTTCTCTGTCACAACCATCCACCCATCCCCACATGTCAGGGTTCTTGGTGTTATCCTGGACTCTGAACTCTCCTTTAGGCCCCACATCCAATCACTTTCCAAAGCTTGCCGCCTCAACCTCCGCAACATCTCTAAACTATGTCCCTTTCTAACCAATGAAACCACAAAGCTCCTGATTCACTCCCTGGTTATCTCTCGCCTTTACTACTGCAACTCCCTCCTCATTGGCTTACATTTAAATAGACTATCCCCCCTTCAGTCCATCATGAATGCTGCTGCCAGACTCATCCACCTTACAAACCGCTCAGTGTATGCTACCCCTCTCTGCCAATCCCTCCATTGGCTACCACTCGCCCAACAAATAAAATTCAAAATACTAACAATAAGTTACAAAGCCATCCACAACTCTGCCCCCCAGCTACATCACTAACCTAGTCTCAAAATACCAACCTACTCGCCATCTCCGTTCCTCCCAAGACCTCCTGCTCTTTAGCTCCCACCTCACCTCCTCCCATATCCGCCTCCAGGACTTCTCCCGAGCCTCACCCATCCTCTGGAATTCCCTACCCCAATTTGTCAGACTGTCTCCAAATGTATCCACTTTTAGGCGATCCTTGAAAACTTTCCTCTTCAGAGAAGCCTATCCTGCCTCCATCTAACAACTGCACTATTTTCTCCATTAGCTCATCCCCCACAGCTATTACCCTTTTGTATAACTTGACCCTCCCTCCTAGATTGTAAGCTCTAACGAGCAGGGCCCTCTGATTCCTCCTGTATTGAATTGTATTGTACTTGTACTGTCTGCCCTAATGTTGTAAAGCGCTGCGTAAACTGTCGGCGCTATATAAATCCTGTATAATAATAATAATAATCATGTCAAAATCATTTTACACACTAGCAACAATGGCTGGCCTGCTTTTCTATGCCCACACTTTTGGTTCAATAGACTAAATAAGGGATGAAGGTGCTGGAAGGAAACCTGTAAATTGAGATGAACAAATAGTTAAAAATACACTCTACTGTTGATTCATCGGTGCACATCCCATTGAACCCCACCATAAAACATAAAATCAACTCAGTTATGGGTGGGGATTGCCACCATCCCTTACAAGTACATAATTTATCAACATTACATTCCTTTAATGGGACTTTAAGGGCAACCAAAAGACTTTTATAGCTTTTTTTTTCATAAAAAAAAAATTACATTTTATTAGAATCTTTAAAGAACATCCATTAATAAAATCAATGATTACAAAAAATATAATGTCACTGTGTCATGTTTGCTTATAACAATAGAGTGGTACACCCAGACTGGTTTCTACTGTCCAACCAAATACTCTCTGATTAACAGTTCGTCCATGTACTGGGAAATCCAACAGCTTTCAAATTTGTTACATTCTTCTATCGTCTTCAGGGATGTACCACACTATAATAAAGAACAACATAATTGGAAATATGTTCATAATTCTATATATGCCATTTGGACCTACTTAGTTATCAACTTAAAGCATATACAGTATATGACACTATCTTGTACATCATACCAAACTTCCTTCTATGTAATCACACAGAGGCCGATTACTCATAGGGGACCATTGGTACGCATAAATCTCAAGCTACATCCATCCAACAATATATTTATTAAGGCCTCCATTATTCCTGAATTTTGAGCTCCAAAGCTCTTGTCCTCTACATCCATCCCTTCTTACTTTTTGCACCCTTAATGTTAGCTTCCAAACAGAACCAAATTTCCCACTTACATTGTTAGTGATAGTATCCAGGCTCTATAGGACCCCTTAAGTATGGCAGCAATTGATGTTCCCCTTGTAAGTTTTCCCCATATAACGAGCAGTTTCTATATCATTAACAATAGTCCAAGTAATCCACACATCCATTTGCCAACTGGGCCAGCAGTGATGATCCCATGTGCCAGGGAGAGCAAAGATTGAGCCCTTAAGGTCCCATTAGAGGAACATAATATTGGTAAATTATTGAACACCACCATTTGCCTCTCTCTGTTGCCCCTTCCCCCCTTCCTAGTGTGACATTACTGTGCCAATAAGAAAGCATTGCAGTTTATGCAGCACTTAACAAGGGAATGTACAATTTCTTCAATTTGCTACCTCCCTACTAATAACAATTACAAATATTCCATTACAATTCTATTCAATTCCATTACAATCAATTGGTCCTTTCAAACACATACGGTACAATGTTCAGCAAAACTGATATTTTGCTAAGTTTTTCATTTCTTAGTTTAAACTAATTTTGCATGTACCAGTTGTAAAGAAATGCTTACTGGGCTTAAAAAAAAAAAAAACATTAAAAACCTGTGTGTAATAAACCATATGCTTGGCTATTTGGAGAGAAATTTTGAAGGTTTCCATCGTATTTTAAACACAGCAATGTAATACTCACAGATTTAGTCAGCTTCATGGTGTGAACAAATAATGGAAATATACAAGGGTATATGTAAACAAAATATATTTCAATTGGCACTTATAGCACTGCATAATTAACTATTTTATTGGTCAAACTAGGAAATTACTGTAACGCAAAGCAACAAACTGCAAACAAGAGTGCCATGTGTATGGTCAGAATGAAGCAACATTTTATGTAACATAATATTCTCTTTCACCAATAACATCAGCAAATTACATTGTACAGTGTGACTAACAGACCTGAAAAGGCAAGAGGCTCTTTGTATGAAAGAGCAGGAGACTTGATATGTTATAACCCATTCTTGCTATTCAGATTTCAGCTTTTAGATAGGTACTACACTTACCTATAGATTTAAATTGAATCCTGATTACCCAATCATGTTGTGCAGTGGGTGAGAGCACATTGGGCCCTGTCCCCTCTGTGCCTCATGCAAATTGAAGATATACCACTGGTACTGTTCCAGAAACACTTCATAAACAAACTGACCAGCAGCAAGGTGATAGTATCCGGGTAGACTACTTGAAACTGTACAGACACAAAAAGCATGTTTGTTTTCTACAATTAAAGTTTAGATTTAAAGTCAGCAGATAAAAAAAAGTGTACATGTATTATTTTTTTTAACAGGAGCCTGTAAAGTATTGCACCCATGATTAGTGTACTGTAAAAAAAAATGGTGCTGGGTCTACTCAAAAAAAATTGAGGCAACTATTTGCATCAGCTTTTTAAGTACTGTCAACTAAACTTATTTTTGTCTGACTCATTAGACTCTTCATGTTTTCAACTTTGTTGTTTTAAGTAAAGTCGACTCAATTTTTTTCAGTTTATAGACCATAGTGTTTTAACTTAGGAATACATGCCTTAACTTGTCTGGAACTATAGTTTTAAAGTGGCTGTAAGTAAAGTGGCTATAAAACCCACAAAAAAACCCCCAAAAAAAACCTGCAAGAGAAGAGCATAATGAGCTAGTATGCATAGCATACTCACCTTAGATCGAAGCCCCTGCAGCGGTCCCAGTACACAGCTCTGGCTGGCGACATCGCTTCTGGAGTTACTTTCAGGTATCGCAGGCTCCGGCGCTGTGATTGGCCGGAGGCGCGATGACATCACTCCCGCGCAGTAGCCGCCGGTAACGGCACACTAACTGAAGCAACAGCACGAACATGCCATTGCTTCAGTGCACATGTGCGGATGACGTCGGCACATGCAGATACAGGGGATAGGTACAGGTAAGCCTTATTATAGGTGTAGTCAAAAGTGGATTGTAAGGGTTTACAACCACTTTAAGTAAAGCCAACTCAATTTTTCCAGTTTATAGGCCATAGGTTCAAGTAAAGCCAAGGCCAACTCATTTTTCCCAGTTTATAGATAAGTTTAGGTTAGGAACACATACATTAACTTATTTCCTTGTCAAAATATTTTATTTTAAAGTTCAGTAAAATAGTAACAATGCACAAGTTACATATTGCAGTAATAATACAATCAAAAGGAAGCTCAATTATATTTTATATGGAATCTAATAGCTTTTCCTTAAATACCGGTAATAATAAAACAATGTCAAGAACACAATAAAGACCTTGATGTTGATAAATTAATACAGTTCAAGGTTCTGTGTATTAAATAATTGCAACATAAATTATCAAAATCTTGATAGTACATAAGGACTATTAAGTAGGAAAAACTGAGAGCTTCAAAATCATAATTTAAATCATAAGAAAAATACAGGAAAGGAAAAAGAAGAAAGAGAGAAAAGAGGAGGAAGAAAGGAAAAGTCCGCAAAGTGAGGCCATGAACCTTTACTACTATGGTGAAATATATATTACATAATTCAACATTCAAACTACCATGGCAGTAGTACTTGATTGTCAAAGGTTTGTGGTGTAATATAGTCAATCCAGGGTTGCCACGTTTTTTTCAAATTTTTGGATCGTGTCCTTTTCAATAGCTATCATTTTAGCATGATACATGGTGCTATTCATTTTAACTAATACTTCATTTATGATCAAATTAGATGTTTTCCAAGCTCTTGCTAGTGTTTGTTTAGCTGCTGTAAAGAATTGCACTAGCAAATTGAACTGTGCATGCGTTAAATTTCCAGGTTTTAAATTTATTAACGCTATTGCAGGATCAAAGGGAATTATTCTATCAAATAGTTTGGAAGCAATTTTAAAAATTTCCTTCCAAAATATCTGTGCTTTTGGACACGACCACCAAATATGAAACAATGTTCCCAATTCAGAGCAATCCCTAAAACACTGTGCAGAATAATTTGGTACATATTTTGCTATCCTGGCTGGTACAAGGTACCATCTCATTAACACCTTATAGCTCGTCTCAATCACTAATATGTTAGAGGATGCTGCTTTTGTAGTATTCCATATTTGATTCTATTCAGAATTATCTAATTTTCGTTTCAAATCTTTTTCCCATTTCTGGGTATATTGCGGTTCATTTGTATTGGTTTGAACCAATGAATGTGAATATAAAATGGAAATTATACCTCTAGAATGCGGGTTGTTCCTACATATTGTTTCAAAAGGAGTCAGTTGGATTAGTGGGGTTATAGTATTTAATAATGGTGTGAAAAAGTTTTTAATTTGGAGGTATCTAAACAACTCCGATGACGGTATATTATACGTTTTACTTAAAGTCGGAAAAGGGATAAATGATGATGAATCTACAAATTTGTACATGTATATTACATCTCAAGATTCCTTGAAGGTTTTAGGATACACCCATGCAGGATAAAATGCAGGATTCTTGTAGAAGGAGAGTAGAGGGTTATGTAAGGATTTCAATTTATTTTTAGTTTTAAATCTATCCCATAGGGAGATGAAGTGCTTGGTAATTGGGTTACGTAACCCTCTATGGTCCTTTGAGGACATCCAAAGTAAGTTTGAGATTGAGATAGGGTCACATTCAGCCGCTTCAATAGATACCCAAAGTGGGGCTTCATGTTGTGCATGATACTTAGTTATACTTGCTATATGGGCTGCTCTGTAATAGCATGCAAATTAGGACAACCTAAACCTCCATTTGTTTTAGGAAGATAAAGAGTATTTTGCTGTATTCTTGGTTTGGAAGATCCCCATATAAATGACATTACTTTCCTTTGTATAATTCTTAGGTAATATACTGGAATAGAAATTGGTAATACTCTGAACAAATATAAAAGCTTAGGCAATAATGTCATTTTAATGGTATTTATTCTTCCGAGCCATGAGATTGGGAGGTGAGACCATGAATTCATAATATTGGATAGATATTTCAATATCTGTGGGTAGTTGGCAGTAAATAAATCTGATAATGATGATATAAGTTGTATCCCAAGATATGGAATTGATTTGTCAGTCCATTGAAAAGGGAGTCCAATTTTTGCAGATGATAATTCAAAATTTGAAAGGGATACATATAGTACTAGGCACTTTTTAGGGTTAATGTATAGGCCTGAGATTGCAGCAAAATTATTAAGAATTGGAGTGAGATTAGGGCCTGTCACTTGTGGTGATGAGAGAAATAGGAGGATGTCATCTGCGAATAGACAAAGCTTGTGTTGATATCCCTCTATTTCAATTCCAGTTATGGTAGGATAATTACTAATTTTCTGCGCAAGGGGCTCAATAAGAAGGGCAAAAAGTAATGAGGAGAGTGGACATCCTTGTCTTGTGCCTCTTTCTATATTAAAAGAATCTGACTTATACCCAGCATACTTAACATACGCTTTTGGTTTATTGTAAAGTGCAAAGATCTAATTTGTGAAATTTGGACCAAATCCCCATTTCTGTAATGTATAATGTAGGTATTGCCAGAATATGGAATCAAAAGCTTTTTTGATATCAAGAGAGAGAAAACAAGCAGGGATATTACGTGTTTTAGCAATGTGTGCTAACAGTACTGCTCTGCGCACAATGTCACCTGCCGGTTGTGAAGGCATAAAGCCAACTTGGTCAGAATGGACAAGAGTACCAATAATCAATTTTAGCCGGGCAGCCAAGATTTTCGCTAATATCTTGATATCTGTGTTTATCATAGATATGGGGCAATAATTTGTGCTGAGCGTATCATCTGATTGTGGTTTCGGGATCATGCAGATAATGGCCATTAATGATTCTTGTCTGAATGATTTGTTTTTTAGGATATCGTTAAATGTTTCTGCGAGCATAGGAGAAATGATATCACTATATGTTCGATAGTACAAAGCTGAATAACCGTCTGGACCCGGTCTCTTATTTAATTTTAACTCTTTGATAGCTTCTGCTACATCATTTACAGTAATGTGATTTTCTAGGTGTGATTTTTGTTCTTCAGCCATCTGTGGAATATTTATTTGTGAGAAAAAGGAATCTGCTTCTTTAGTATCAAATATATTTGTTTCAGTATATAGATCTTTTAAATGAGATTTAAATTTTGTACTATTTTTTGTGGATTACTAGTATATATATTATTGGCCAATTTAAGTTTAATAGGTTTGAAAGATTTGTTAATGGATTTTAATGCCTTGGCCAATAATGTATCATGTTTGTTAGATTTTACATAGAAGTTATGTTTAGTTCTATGGATTTTTTTTATCTGCTGATTTGGTGAGAAAAAGATCATATTCCATACGTGCCTTTTCTAAACGAGTTTTTGCAGATGAATTGGGATTAGTTTGGAATTACTGAAATGCTGAATTAAATTCCGTCTCTAATTGTTTTGCGAAAGTTCTACTTTCACGTTTTAGAATACCTGTTTGTTGTTGTATTATGCCTCTAAGGACCGGCTTGTGCGCTTCCCACATTGTGAGTGATGAGATGTCAGCGCTAGTGTTATTTTTTAAATAGTCTTTTAATGCTTGCTCAATGATTAAACGGTGGGATGGATATTTGATTAATATGTCAGGGAGGTACCAGGTTGGGTCATGCGCTTTAGGTATAATAGAGGCAATGGACGTATATACTGCATTGTGATCGGACCAAGGAATAGGAATAATGAATGACGTAATTATTTCTGGTACCATACCTATTGTTACGAATATGTGATCTATACGGCTAAATGTTTGATGTGGATTTGAGAAGTAAGTATAGTTTCTTTTTGTTGGATTCGCTTCTCTCCAAGCATCAACCAAATTATGTCTGGAAAGAAGCTGAGAAAGACCATTTGGATTTGTATCTTGGTGAGGTATAAGGAGTTTTGTCTAAAAATGGTAGGAGTACCTTACATTAACTTATTTCAAGTACTTATATAGCACCTTCAGTTTACGCGACACTTTATATATACATTGTACAATATCAGTCCCTGCCCTCAAGGAGCTTACAATCTAAGATTACTAACTCACATTCATACATACACATATTAGGGCCAATTTACACAGGAGCCAATTAACTCACCAGCATGACTTTGGAGTGTGGGAGGAATCCTACGCAGGGACAGAGTAGAACATGCAAACTCCAGGCAGGTAGCCTTGTGGTCAGGATTCAAACCAGTGACGCTTTTGCTGCTAGGCAAAAGTGCTAACCACTACACCACTGTGCTGCCCTATTACTTTGTTACTTGGTTACTTAGTTTGTTTTAAGTGATATTAACTTGTAACGTACTCAATTTTTTTACCTTGGTAAAACGTATCTTCAAAATGCATTTGATATATGTTTGAAGGTTTTTATATAAAAAAAATACAATAATATGGTTTTTAACAAAAGAAATAGCCTCAGGAAACAGGCTTTCAAAACAAATTAACATTTATTATTTATAAAGTGTTACAAATGTAATAATATTAAAGCAGCATCAAATGTAAATGTAAACATTTAAAAAAAGTAAAAATAAAAAAATGCCTCTTTCTCAGCTAATAGTCATTCTTTCTGATACAAAATGAGAGTGCTATATGAAAAAAAATACACTATACCAATATGTTTGTTTTTCCTGCCAATGCAGCATAAACATGGTATATTTGTTTTTGAAATGTAAAGTGCAAAGTGGGCGGGGCTTTAGGTTACATAATTTAACGTTGAATGCCCAATATCTCAAAAACCAAACAAACAGAAAGTTTGTTTTTGTGGTACAAATCAGCACAAACGCGGCACAAACACATTGTATAATTGTTTTTAAAATGTAATAACATATGGTGCAAAGTGGGAGAGGTTTCATCAACTATAATGCGCAATATCTCTGAAACCAAACCAGCACATATGTTTGTTTTTGCAGCACAAATAGGCACAGATGCAGTGCAAACGAATGCTATCTTTGTTTTTAAATTTTAATAACATTGGGTGCAAAGTGGGTGGGGCTTGAGGTTACATATTCTGAATTTGAATTCCAATATCTCAAAAACCAAACTGGCTGAAACATTCATTTTTGTGGCACAAAATAGTTTTTAACCACATCCATACTAGGCACTTTCCCCACTTCTTGCCCAGGACAATTTTTAGCTTTCATTGCTGTCGCACTTTGAATGAGAATTGCGTGGTCATGAAACACTGTACCCAAACTAAATTTTTATCATTTTGTTCCGACAAATCAAGGTTTCTTTTGGTGTTATTTGATCACCTCTGCGGTTTTTAATTTTTGCCCTATAAACGAAAAAAGACTGACAATTAAAAAAAACAAACAAACTGATGGGCACTGATAGGCAGCACTGACGGCACTGATAGGCGGCAACGATGGGCACTGATAGGCAGCACTGATGTGCACTGATAGGTTGCACTGGATAGGCAGCCCTGTTGAGGAGCTACTGACAGGCATTACTGAGTGGCACTGATTGGCACTTCGATGAGGCACTGACAGGCATTACTGATGGGGCACTGATTGGCATTTTTTTGGGCACTGATTGGCACTGTTGTGGGCAATGATCGACACTGTTATGGGCACTGACAAGCATTTATTATGGGCACAGGCTGGCAGGGGTTGGGCACTGATTGGCAGCTGATGGGCACCTTTTGATGGGAGCTGTGCTGATAACCAATGTGCTGATTATCAGCACAGACCCTCTTCTGACAGGGAGAGTCAGCGATCGGCTCTCCCTATCAGCGTGAACCAAGCAAAGCCGTTTACCACCACTTCCTGTTTCACGCGATTATCAGCTGTGATTGTTCACAGCTGAGTACATGGTAAGAAACCTCTGTCAGAGGCTTCATACCACGATCAGAGTTGCGGTGTGTTAGACTGACACACATCACCTCTGATCGCCGCGGGCGCGCACCGGCTGTGTTATCCTGGGCACGTCATATTACGTCCGGTCAGGATATCAACGTCCGGTCAGGATATCACAACCACTTTGCTGCCGTCATTCTGCTATATGGCGGGCGGCAAGTGGTTAAGCTTAACAGCTGGCGGTCCCTCACCCTGCATCTTAGTTGCATTCTGCCGCATGCAGTAAGTGAGTTGTCTCAATAGGTGTTTACAATGGATGTATGTCCATTTATTATAAATATATTAATTGGCAAATAAAATAAACCTTTCCGATGGTATGTTAAGCAACATTTAAAGCATGTGAATTATAATTTGTTCAATGTTCACTCTTACCTTTCAATCGCATTGCATGGCTTTGTAGTGACTTGGAAAAGTTATTTTCACTGGTGGCGCTCTTTTGTCCTGATGGGCCTCAAATGTATGGGAACTGCCTTGTGCAGGCTTTCAAAGTACCAAAAGACGTCAAACTCTTTAAAATATACAGCATCAAAACTCATGCTGTTGTACGTTTGGCAAACATATGCGTCCTGCAATGTCAATCAAATGAAAAGATAATTTAATTTGACTGAGTAAATGTAACTCAATTAGAATATGGAAATGCACATACCTTAAAAGTTTTGTCGATTACCCAATATTATACATATATTATACATATATTTTTGTAAATGTTAAGCTGCGTACACGCGATCGGACTTTCCAACGGGAAATGTTCGATAACAGGCTGTTGGCAGTAAATCCGACCGTGTGTATACTCCAGCGGACAATTATTGTAGGACTTTTTGGCTAGCAGGTTTTCAAATTTTCCGATTTTCTGAGGGTGTGTACACAAGTCCATCGGACAAAAGTCCAAAGTACAAACACACATGCCTGGAAGCAAGTATGAGCCGGAAGCGCTCGGTCTTGTAAAACTCGCATTCGTAATGGAGATATCACATTCGTGACGCGGCAAATTATGAAAACTCTCAATGCAACGCACATTCTCTTCTTCTTTATAATGGTATAATAATGAAGCTGCTTTGCTGGTGATATTGACAGAGTTCTGCCAAACGTATTTCAATTTTTTTTTCTAGTGATCTCCAGAATAATAATTTTTTTCTTTTTTTTGGCTCAAGTTACCACAACACCATTATTATCTTGTAGTTTTTAAGCTCAAAGATACAACTATGTTGGTGTCCCTTGTTAATTTGACATTGTATTTTTGAAATGTACCTGCCTACTCACAAACAAACTATCCTTTTTTTAAGTAAAACACATAGCCAAGTATTTTTCAAAATAAATATTTTTTATTGAATAGGGAGCAATATACGGTCCTGGACTCCGAGAGATCGTGAGCAGCAGCAGATGACATATATGTCCCCAGGCTGTGGTCTTACCACAGCCTGAGTTTTTTGTCAGACCAGACCGAACCCAGGCCATCAATCTCAATGCTTCCTTCCTCACAAATAAACTAAATTAAATAAAAAAATGCATTCTCTGCACAAAAAAAGTAGAACAACTCAAATCATGTTTTTCAAAATAAACAAAAAGTGAGCTTGTTGGGGGTGTTGGGGCTGCATTTGCCATGGGTCGCCATGCTGCTGTGGTGGGTGGGGTGGCTGTGGTGTCTGTGGAGGTGGTGGAGGATTGTTCTCTAATTCGCAGATGTGGTTTTTCGGGGTAATTTGGCCCCTCCTCCCCTTGTTGAGGAGCTGAAGGATCAGCTCCTCACACATACTGCATTGGTCCTCCTCCATATCCTTCAGCTTATTGGCGGTCATGCAGCCAAATGCCTCCTGTGCATCTGGTGCCATGCTAATGGTACTTGTTGCATGCCTGAGGAAGGCAGCTGTGGCGTCATCCAAGTTTCTGGTCTTCCTGGCCCTTTTAGTAGGAGGGCGTAGGGGAGGAATCTGAGACTCAGTCTGGCTGCTGGGCACGGGCTCCTCCTGACTGAGACTTTCCTGTGTATGAAAATGGGACATATTTTTAGGTTTTTGGTCATCAATCACACACAATTTTGAGCTCATGACTGTTGCAAATTGAATGTGAACAAATAGAAAAAACTATCATTCTGACAGCAGCATTTTTCATTCTTGTCCCAATTATTTTTGGCCACTACTGTCTATTGATATGTAAACCAGTTTGTTAAGGCAGAAATTTGGGATCAATAACGTCTAGTTAACATCATTCAATTTTTGTCTACAAATATGTTCAAAAATGCTATACTTGGGTCAAGCTGGGCTCCTCCACATCTTCCTGTGTAGAAGGACCAGGGTGGACCTCAGGAGCTGTGGCCTCAGCCGATGTGGAAGGAAGCATTGAGAGTGATGGGTGTGGTTCTGTTTGGTCTGACAAAAAATGCAGGCTGTTGTAGTACCCAACAACTGTTCCCGATCTCTGAGATTCCATGACCTTCTTACGCTCACTATTATATGTACTACACAGGCTACCAATTTTGGCCTTCAAATAATTGTCTGCCGTGGGATACAGAGGCTTCACCAATTCCAACATATTCTCTATTCTCTATTTTCGCTGCTTTCCTCTTGATTTTATTAGAGTAATCCCTACTTTTGACCTGCCATAGACACGGCAGCTCCCGGTACTGCTGAATAAATTTGGGCAAAAAATCTAGGGCTGTGAATTTATCCACCATTTTGCCTGCAAGACACAACACAAGACAAAAAATCTCAGGCTAAACTCATAATCTGGTCCCTATATATGCCTCAATCTATAAGCAGTATAGGCCACTAACCACTGATGCCCCAATTTACAATTGTACCTTCGTTTTATCTTTCCTTTTGGTGATGTCGATCGTTCGTCCTACGGCTGTTACATCGACCGTGCGTTATGGCTTTACACACACTGCGCATGGGTGAAACTCCACCCCTGTCCTTCTTTCTAGTGTATTCCCAGCCTCTTCTCTTTCGTGGGCAGTGGGAGACCAAATGGCAGCGAGACAGCAAGTGTGTGGTGAGAGCAGCAATGAGGAAAACCCAGAGCAAGCCACTTCCAGATCTAGGAGGAGATATAAGGCCTCATATATGTCATTTGAAGAAATGGTGGAGATGGTAGACATCTTAGTGTGGACAAATTATGATGGGAATCATGGACCTTACAGAAACGCAAATGCCAGAAAGACCAAGATCATGGCTAAAGTTGTGAGAACTCTGCACAGGAATTTTGTGGTACAATGAGCCAAGGATCAGTTGAGAAAACGCTGGTAAGACCTTAAATCGAGAGAGGAAAATCAGTGTAGAAAGATCAGGAAAGTGCTGCGAAAAAGTAAGTATATGTCCTGTGTTCCTATTATTATTGCTTTTGTGCTGGTCCATGTTCCTTTCTTTACTGTTCTACAGTTTAAAATGCCGTGTTTTATGGAGTGCGCATGCGCGAGGGATCTAAGATGGCCGCAGAGCCTGATCCTCCGCACCCCGCCAGACCAACGGAGCTCCTAGCGCTTCTCTGCATGCTCCAGGAAGGTAGACACAAGGGGTACCCGCCACCTGAATCCCCAGTAGCCCCCCTCAGATGAGCAACACGGCCGCACGCTGCGACCTGGACCCACAATTTGAGGCGTCCACCTCTGGGTGTACCAAGATGGCCACAGTGGCTGAGGCAAGCAGCCTCATGCTCCCAGCACAGAAGGGGCCCCGGAGTACAGGCAAGTCCTCACCCCAGCCACCCTGACATACTCCTCTCATGCCTGGGAACTATCAACAGGTTTTTACCCCCTCACCTGCCTCCACGGAATCACTTATAAGCCACACTATGGCAGAACAGGCCTTCTCCCCCACAGGACTTAACAGGCCACTACACTCTGACCTCCCCACACCAGGCCTGCAACCACAAGATCACTGCTTCTCCACAACGGATCTATATGACAAGCTTTCCACCTTCCTGGAAAGAGGATTGGCCACAACGGCAGCTAAAATAACAGGGGACATCAAATTTGACCTGCAAAACATAGGCTCCAGAATGGAGGCAATAGAAAACAAACTGGAACTCACTACCGCAGTATCTAACCAAAATACTGACATGATTCAAACCCTACAGGGCCAACAAGAACTCCTTACTTAAGGCCCCCTAAAACAACAAGCTTCTAACCTATTCCCACATTACTGTTGTTTGCTCCTAAGTGCACTATGCGGCACAGGTCTACCTCTCCCCTCACCTTTTTTGTTTTTTTTCCCCCTACCCTAGTCTTGACCCCTTGTTTTCGGTTCACGTTTTATCCTACAGGTTTAAGAATAGACGCATTTGTCACACAGAAAATGTGTAATCTTCTTTTCTCAGCTATATTGTAATTTGAACTGTAGACTATACAGCCTCCCATCTTCTAATGCCCTGCTCCCCCTACCCATCCTCCTTACCACTCCCTCCCACCACCCCCGCTTAACCCTCAGTCCCCAAGGGTCCTGTATTTCCCCAAACATCATTGTGGTATTCCTACTGTGATATAATGGACACATGGAATCACAAGAAATCCCTCTGGTGTGACAAATGACGGATCTAATTGTTCAAAGTCAAAGTTCTGTTTGGATAGTTTTACTTTCACAAATCGTTCAGGTTTTCAGGTTGAAATGTTCTCCCCAGTATACCTTCCTGACATCTATACGTGAATGTATGTATCATAGCCGACTTATATTGTTTTTCTTCTATATATATATGGAGCCCCTTAGTCTGGGGCGGTACACATGTGCTTCCGCCTATCCCCTGAAATCCACTCAGCTTCCTGGGCGGGGACATCCGAGATGGCAAGCTTGGACATTTTCCAATATTTTTTGGACTCATTAGCTCCCGGGGTTTCTTTCTCCCACCTGGGACCTACTATTCTCTCAGGGAAAAAACCTTTTTTTCTTTCTTCTTTCCCACTCCATGTCTACTCCTTTTTATTGTCTATCGTGACACCACTAACTAGTATATCTTTAGCAGATACCCCCGTATCCCGGATCCTGAATAAACAATACTCAAAAAGGCCCAAGGAAGTCTCCACAAGTATTACCAAATACAAAAGAAGACTTCCCACGGTAAGTGATGAAGAATGTATCCACAGTCCTCCCCTCTGCTCCCATGGCTAGCCTCACACCAAACACTCTAAAGGTCACCTCTCACAATGTGCAAGGTTTGAACTCCCCTTTGAAATGCAAAAAAATCTTCAACTTCTATAAATCCCTCAAACTAGATGTTATTATGATACAGGAGATGCACTTCCCGGTTCGGTGCAGTCCTAATTTCATCCATGGGCAGTATCCTAAATTATATCTCGCAAACGCTGAAAATAAAACAAAAGGAGTGGCCATTCTCTTCTCAAAATCCTGCAAATTTAACTGGACCTCTGACTATAGAGACACGGAAGGCAGGTTCATTTTAGTCAAAGGCACAATAAAAGGACAAATGTACTTCCTAGTGTCTTATTATGCTCCTAACAAAGGACAAGCAACGTTTTTTGTCCGCCTTTTTCACATCCACTCCATGTTAGAGGGAACAGTCATCTTCGGAGGTGACTCCAACGTCGCCTTTGATCAAGGCCTAGACAGATCAAAGCCTCAGCGACATCAATTAACATGCCCCCTCAAGGCCAGCCACAAAATAGCTAAACTGATTCATACTCAGGGACTGACCGACGTATGGAGAGACCTGAATCCAGCCACCAGAGACTACACATACTATTCGGCCCCTCACAACACATTCGCCAGAATCGACCACATTCTATTACACACACAATCAATACCTGCAGTCACCCAATCCCGAATCAGAGACACGATCCTCTCAGACCACGCATTAGTAAGCATGTCCATGCAACTTACAACCCCAAAATCAGAACTAAAACCCTGGAGACTGAATTAATCCCTTCTAACGGATCCAATCAGAGTCACCATGCTTGAAAAGTCACTGATAAAATACTTCAAATTCAACACGACAGGAGACACCTCAATGGAAGCTGTTTGGGCGGCTCACAAAGCTTTCATTAGGAGGGAAATCATACAAATGTCCGCTCAAATAAAAAGGGAAAACCGCTGACGTTGAGAGACTGGAAAGGGAGTATGCCGCATTAAGATCCCAACACAAAAAAATCCCCTCACATAATAACATTCCACAAATAGATAAGATCAAACTGGAACTTAATCTAGCCCTCACAGCACAAGCAGAAAAAAAATCAAAAAACAAATACTATACACAAAAGGATAGAATTGGCTCCATGCTGGCTGCCAAATTATCCCCCAGAATACAACTAAACACAATGCCCCAAATCAGAATCCCCGGACATGGCCTCACAGCAAATCCGGTGAAAATTCTAGACGCTTTTCAGACCTTCTACACAAAACTGTACACAGCCTCCCCTCCAATAAAACACTGAGGCCATCAAAACTTTCCTAGATAATTTACCCATCCCACTTCTGTCCCAGGATCATAAAAACTCATTAGAAGCTCCCTTCATGAAAGAGGAAGTTCTTGGTGTTATTAAGGAACTAAAAAGTGGATCTGCCCCGGGTGCGGACAGTTTGTCTAACCCTATAAATCTTTTGTTAACATCTTAGCTCTGCATCTAGCCAAATTTTTCAACGCCAAGACTCAGGGAGATCCACTAGATTTGCATCTCAATTCTGCATTCATTGCGGTGATCCCCAAACCAGATAAAAACCTGGAAGAAGTGGGCAATTATCACCCGATCTCTCTTATTAACTGTGATCTCAAAATACTAACCAAAATTCTAGCCAATCGATTCCCCTCCTTCATAACAAAGTATATAAGTATATAAACAAAGACCAAGTAGGATTCATCCCAGGCAGACAAGGCCCAGACCAAATTAAGCGGGCGATCAAGATAATATTTATACCCCAATCTAACTGGGAAGGGGGACCCAAACAAGAAGGTATGTTACTCTCTTTAGACTTAAAAAAAGCCTTTGATTCTGTATCCTGGCCATACATCTTCACTCTGCTAGAAAGATGGGGGTTTGGAGATAGATTCATGGTGCTGATCAAATCTCTCTACTCTAAACCCCAAGCGAGAATACGTCTCCAAGGGCACTACTCGAACCCCATCCACATTTCAAAAGGCACCAGGCAAGGCTGCCCACTATCCCCACTAATCTTTGCCTTGGCAATTGAAACCCTCACTATTTCGATTAGGGAGAACCCAAACATAAAAGGAGTAACATGCGGCTCAAAAAACTCACAAGTGCGGACTCTACGTAGATGACATTATCCTATTCCTCACCTCACCCATCACGTCTCTGTCAAATTTACGCCAGACCTTAGAGGAATTTTCAAGAATTTCAGGGCTCCAAGTGAATTATTCCAAGTCTCTAGCCATGACTATATCGCTCCATCCGCAAACTGTATCCCTGCTTCAAAAACCCTTCCCCTTCGAATGGAACGACAAGTCTATTAAATATCTTGCAATCAACTTAACACCCGAGATAGAATCTCTCTATAATAACAATTATCCCCCTATGATCTGGAAACAGAACTCAAAATATAGGCTAACTATAACCTCTCCTGGATAGGAAAGATAAATTCTATAAAGATGACTCTCCTCCCCAAACTCCTATACTTGTTTCGTTCCCTCCCCATCCCAATCAACAGGGGCCACATCAAATCCTTTCAAAGTAAGATCCTCCAATTCACTTGGGGCAAGGCAGGCTATAGGATTCCACAAGGCTCCATGTATAGCCATAGAAAAAAGGGAGGATTGGGGCTCCCCAATTTACTTCAGTATTACTTTGCAGCCAGACTAGCTCAAATCTCAATCATATACTTGAGATACCAAAAACCAGATTGGGTTTGAATTGAAAGACAGGCAATAACCCGCCACACTATAGACTTTTTAATGTGGTCTACCCCAAAATCTCATCCGCCGATAATGGCACCGACCCTTTACCACTCCCTAGCGCTCTGGGACAAGTTACAAAAGTCTAAAACCCTAACATTAGCCAGCAAACCTCTATCCCATGTATTTAATAACCCTGACTTCCCCCCAGGCCAAAGCATTGTGGCATTCAAATGGTGGCTGGACAAGGGACTGTGCCGAATCGGGCAAATCTTCTCTCCTGGGGGTCCTCTCTCCCTCAAGCATTACATTAATAAGCTGGAGCTACCTACAACAGAACACTTCCTATTCCATCAAATCTCACATTTTCTACACACCATATGGTCGGAAACACCACTCCCCCTAGATACACAGCATATGAACTATGGTGTGGACAGGGCCCATAGCAGAGGGGATGAATATCGATCATTTATTCATAACTGGTAATCCCAGATTCTAAATCCCATTTCATGATGAGATGGGAAGAGGAGCTACAATTCAGTTGGGATCTGGAGGCCTGGCAATCGGCCTGCTTTAAATCCTTTAAGGAGATCTTGAACACATTACTCACAGAGGCCAGTATAAAAGTAATTTCAAGGTGGTATTATACCCCCTTAAGATTAGTGTCCATGTATGCCTCTGCAGATCCTCTGTGTTTCGGAGGATGTCAACTTAAAGGCACAAGGACCCACATCTGGTGGGAGTGTCCCAAAGTATGCCCCTTCTGGAGAAAAATCTTTAACATTATAGACCAAGAAGTTGGTCGGTCGTCAGGTGCCCAGATCTCCTACAATAGCCCTTCTCAATGAACAGATTTCAAAAACCTCTGCACATACTAGGAATTTAATCAACTTCATACTAGTGGGCGCTAAACTTACAATAGCTAAAGCGTGGAAACAACCAAACATCTCCATTAAAGCCGCCCAGAGGAAGATCTCATGGATTATGTCACAAGAAAAATTGTCTAGTGTACTATCAGACACCCGCACTAAATTCGAGGCCACATGGGAACCGTGGGCTCAGTACATGGGTATCTTCCTCCTCCCTGTCAGTAGGCCAGACTGAGACTTTACAAGCCCAATCTAAAAAATGATTGACAATAGACAACACCAAGCAGCACCTTCTTCTCTTTTTCCTCTCCTTTACCCCTGATTCTCTCAACGCTATCTTGTTCTTCTTCCTCCTTTACCCCTGTTTAAACTGGACGACAGTGGAACACATACAAATCACCAGCCCGGAGTTCCAGATGCTAATAGGAACTCAAGAACTGTTTTCTGCCAAACCTAGGACACATGGTGGGAGGGAGGGGCTCCGGGGTTGAGACCCCCACCCAGCACAGTCTGATCCCCTTGGGGGTGTTGGGTGTATAAATGGGACTCCCCTGACCCCTTCTGTCTCTACCATTGTACTGTCATAAGGGCTTTTTCTTCGGCTGCATAACCCAACTTTTCATTTTGCAAGTTATAACTGTTCTAGGTTCCTTTTACAACTCTATACATAGACGGGACATTGTCCCGACCGACTTAGTCTTCCCTCTGTGATATTTCAGCTAGGATTAGCTATATCTCAAAGACTAATTAGTCATATTGGTTTTTGAATTTTATGCACTGTCAACCTAATGCTACATATGTTTGTATATGTTTGATTACAAAATAAAAACCTTTTGAAATAAAATGCCGTTTTATTTTTGTGGACACAGGAATCGTTCGCGAGACATTAAACATCGTTCGATCAACCACTAATACTTCATTTTTGTGATCGCAGCCTCACTGTGGCCATAATCGCAGCCTTACCGTGCCTATAATGCAGTCTCACCATGCCCATAATCTCAGACTTACTGTGCCCATAATCACAGCCTCACCGTTCCCATAATGCAATCTCACCGTGCCCATAATCGTAGCCTCACCGTGCCCATAATGCTGTTTCACCATGACCATAATCACAGCCTTGCCGTACCTATAATCGTATCCTCACCGTGCCCATAATGCTGTCTCACAGTGTCCATAATCCTGTCTCACTATTCCCATAATCGCAGCCTCACCGTGCCTTTAATGGCAGCCTCACCGTGCCCATAATGTGGTCTCACCATGCCCATAATGCAGTCTCACCGTGCCCATAATGCAGTCTCACCGTGCCCGCAATGCAGTCTCACCATGCCCATAATGCAGTCACACCGTGTCCATAATTGCAGCCTCACTGTAGTCAGTGCCTGTGCCTGGATTACACAGTCTGCGGGCATCTCCCGCTGTGTGTCTCGGAGCCGAGTGTGAAAACTTTGGCCGCGCTGTGAGAAAAGTCACGCCCTCCTCCTAGATCAGCTTGTGTGATAGACAGAACACTGCGTCTATCACACGAGCTGATCTAGGAGGAGGGCAGGACTTTTCTCACAGCGCCCAAAGTTTTCACACTCAGCTCCGAGACATACAGCAGGAGATGACCGCAGACTGTGTATGACATATAGTGGAGGAGGAGGAGGGAGCGGAGCGCTGCGTTGCAGCCACAGCTTGGCCCAAAGTGGCCCCAGGGCAGGCAGCCTACCGATCAAAAAAATTTTGATCTATCAAAAAAATTAACGATTAATCAAGGAATTAATTGTTAATTTCTGCAGCCCTACTTTTTAAATAATAAATATGAATTTGTTGTTTGAATGTTTGTGCTTCCTTCCTTGGTTTACCATCAAACATCTTTAAATTCTTGAGGAAAATATGCTGCCCTCTTAAAAAAGGTGTCAATGGGAAGAAGGTTTACCTTCCAACATGACAATGACCCAAAGAGCAACAATTACCACACAGTGGTTGAAAGAGAAAAGGGTGAATGTCTTTGCATGGCTTAGTCAGAGCCCAGACTTAAACCACATTGAAAATCCGTGAAAGATTGCAGTCCACAAATGACCACCATCAAATTTAACTGAAGTTCTGCAAAAAAGAGTGGGCAAATATTGCAAAGTCTACATGTGCTAAGTTAGTAGAGAGTAGGGATGAGCTTCGTGTTCGAGTCGAACCCATGTTCGACTCGAACATCGTCTGTTCGCCCGTTCGCCGAATTGCGAACGATATGGGCCATTTGTGCCAAATTCGTGTGGCGCGTCATGGCCCATAATTCACTGCGGCATCACAGTGCATTGCTGGCTGATGATTGGCCAAGCATGCACTATGACCCACATGCTTGGCCACACAGCGCCGTCTGAACAGAGAGCCATAATTGGCCAAAGCCAAGGAGGCTTTGGCCAATTATGGCTCAGTGGATTTAGTACACGCCCCACACTATATAAGGCCGCCTGCACGGCAGCCCTGTGTAGTGTGTGTAGCGGCATTGAGAGAGAGATAGATAGACAGAGAGACAGTGTCATTTGATTTAAGTTAGATAGATTAGGCAAGACAGTCAGTGAGTTAGCTGCACTTACAGTGTATTGTGTATATATATATATATATATGCATCCCAGGTGTTGTATATATATATATATATATATATACACTGTATTCAGTTTAGCTAGATCCATTCCTGCTTGCTACTGACAGGCAGGCTTGTGTTGTTACAGTATTTACAGCTACCTGAAGAAAATTGCTGGTGCGCTTTTGATCCTATTAGTACCACAGTCAGGCAGCTAGACTATTTACAGTTAGTGTAGTGCGTCCTCCTCACAGTGTTCAGATAAAGCTACAAGTTAGTTTAGTGAAACCTCTGCACAGTGTTCAGCTAAAGCTACAAGTTAGTGTAGTGCGTCCTCTGAACAGTGTTCAGCTAAAGCTACAAGTTAGTGTAGTGCACAGTGTTCAGCTAAAGCTACAAGTTAGGGTAGTGCATCCTCCTCACAGTGTTCAGCTAAAGATACAAGTTAGTGTAGTGAGTCCTCCTCAGAGTGTTCAGCTAAAACTACAAATTAGTGTAGTGCGACCTCTGCACAGTGTTCAGCTAAAGCTACAAGTTAGTGTAGTGCATCCTCTGAACTGTGTTCAGCTAAAGCTACAAGTTAGTGTAGTGCACAGTGTTCAGCTAAAGCTACAAGTTAGGATAGTGTGTCCTCCTCACAGTGTTCAGATAAAGCTACAAGTTAATGTAGTGCGTCCTCCTCACAGTGTTCAGCTAAAACTACAAGTTAGTGTAGTGCGACCTCTGCACAGTGTTCAGCTAAAGCTACAAGTTAGTGTAGTGCGTCCTCCTCACAGTGTTCAGCTAAAACTACAAGTTAGTATAGTGCGACCTCTGCACAGTGTTCAGCTAAAGCTACCTGTAGAAGGTTGGTAGTGTTTTCCTGATCCTATCACTACCGCAGGCAGCTAAATAAGTTACAAGTTAGTTTTTTGCGAGCTCTGCACAGTGTTCAGCTAAAGCTACCTGTAGAAGGTTGGTGGTGTTTTCCTGATCCTATCACTACTGCAGGCAGCTAAATAAGCTACAAGTTAGTTTTTTGCGAGCTCTGCATAGTGTTCAGCTAAAGCTACCTGTAGAAGGTTGGTGGTGTTTTCCTGATCCTATCACTACCGCAGGCAGCTAAATAAGCTACAAGTTAGTGTAGTGCGTCCTCCTCACAGTGTTCAGCTAAAACTACAAGCTAGTGTAGTGCGACCTCTGCACAGTGTTCAGCTAAAGCCACAAGTTAGTGTAGTGTGTCCTCCTCACAGTGTTCAGCTAAAACTACAAGTTAGTGTAGTGCCACCTCTGCCCAGTGCTCAGCTAAAGCTACAAGTTAGTGTAGTGTGTCCTCCTCACAGTGTTCAGCTAAAGCTACAAGTTAGTGTAGTGCACAGTGTTCAGCTAAAGCTACAAGTTAGTGTAGTGCGTCCTCTGAACATTGTTCAGCTAAAGCTACAAGTTCGTTTTTTGCGACCTCTGCACAGTGTTCAGCTAAAGCTACCTGTAGAAGGTTGGTGGTGTTTTCCTGATCCTATCACTATCGCAGGCAGCTAAATAAGCTACAAGGTCATTTTTTCCGAGCTCTGCACAGTGTTCAGCTAAGCTACTTGTAGAAGGTTGGTGGTGTTTTCCTGATCCTATCACTACCGCAGGAAGCTAAATAAGCTACAAGTTCGTTTTTTGCGAACTCTGCACAGTGTTCAGCTAAAGCTACCTGTAGAAGGTTGGTGGTGTTTTCCTAATCCTATCACTACCGGCAAGGCAGCTAAATTATTTACACGTTAGTGTAGTGCGACCTCTGCACAGTGTCCAGCTAAAGTCCAGCTTCTCATACTACAGGCAGACAGTTGATTTTGCTAGCTGCAGTATCAGTATATATATATATATATATATATATATATATATATATATATATATATATATCCCAGCTTAGTGCAGCTACAGGCCATTAGTATGTCTGGAAGGCCAACAAGGAGAGGCAGACAGTCACAAGCCAATAAAAGAGGCAAGCAGGCTCTGTGTCTAGAGGCAACAGTGCTGGTCGTGGAGACGGTGCATCCTCATCAGCACGTGGCCGTGGGACACGCTTGGCCTTTTTTTCAGCAGCTGGCCGTGGTGAGCCGCAACATGCGGAAGACTTGGTCGAGTGGATGACCAAGCCGTCCTCATCCTCTCTCACTAATGCTCAGGGTACTTTGTCTGGCAAAGCAGCTGCCAATGCGGCCTCTTCCCTCGGGTCACTGGCATCAGTGACTCCTTCCCTAGCCCCACCATGTCCTCCTTAGGAGTCCCTCGATCTGTTTGACCACAGTGTTGGGTACATGCTCCAGGAGGATGCCCAGCATTTAGAAGGCTCTGATGATGATACTGAGCTAGATGAAGGCAGTAACGTGAGCACAGACAGAGGGGGTGCCCAAGAAGGACAGCAATCTGGCAGTCATGCTCCCCCTGCTGCAGCATACTGCCAGGTTTGCATCAGTGATGAGGAGGGAGGGGATGATGAGGTCACTGACTCAACGTGGGTGCCTGATAGGAGAGAGGAAGAGGAGGAGGAGGAGGAGGAAACACATCACCAACGAGGCAGGATGCCCTCCAGGGGCCAGCCTAAGGGCAGCACACTGACTGCATCACACCGCAAAGCTCCGCATGTGCAGGGTGCTGCTGTCTCTGCACGTTATTCTAAAAGTTCTTTTGTGTGGGCCTTTTTTGAAACGAGTGCATCAGATCGCACCTCTGCTATTTGCAACATATGTCTCAAGCGTATCTCACGTGGCCAATACATCTCCCACTTGGGCACCACATGCTTGACCAGACATATATTGACCTGCCATACAGTTCGTTGGCAAGCGTATCTAAAAGACCCACACCAAAGAACAAAGAGGACCTCTCCTTGCTCCTCATCAGCTGAGATCTCCAACCCCACTATACCTTCAGTCCTCTCTGAGACCTGCACTGAGAGGAATGAAGGTGTAGATTTAGGTGTGTCACAGCCAAGTACTTGTGGGCAATCTGCTTTCGGTACACCGACGTCAGATTGTACCAGGCAAATTTCCCTGCCCCAGCTGCTGCACCGCTGAAAGAAGTTTGCTCCCAGCCATCCACATGCCCATCGGTTGAATGCTAGCTTGGCAAAATTGCTAGCACTTCAACTGCTACCTTTTCAGTTGGTAGACTCTGCCCCCTTCCGTGAGTTTGTGGAATGTGCGGTTCCTCAGTGGCAGGTACCCAAATGCCACTTTTTCTCACGGAAGGCGATTCTGGCTCTCTACCGGCATGTAGAAGGCAATGTCTTGGCCTCGCTGGACAGGGTGGTCAGTGGTAAGGTGCATATTACCACTGACTCATGGTCCAGCAGGCATGGACAGGGACGTTACCTAAGTTTCACGGCGCATTGGGTCACTCTGCTGGCAGCTGGGAAGGATGCAGGACAAGGTGCAGTAGTGTTGGAGGTTGTTCCGCCACCATGCCTCCAAAATGCCACTACTAATGATTGTGACACACCTCTCTCCTCCACCCCCTCCTCTTCTTCTTCCTCCATGGCCTCTTCCTGTGCTTTGTTCTTGGAACCAGCGGTGCTCCGTAGGCATTCAAGGGGCTACGCAAGTACGCAGGCCAAAAGATGCCATGCGGTGCTTGAGCTGGTGTGCTTGGGGGACAGGAGCCACAATGGAGCAGAGGTTCTGTCAGCTCTGCAGGGGCCGGTTCAGAGGTGGTTGACGCCACGCCAACTTAAGGCAGGAATGGTGGATCTGCGACAATGGCACCAACCTCCTCTCCGCCCACCGACAGGAACTCAACGTTGGCCATGCTGCAGTGGCTTACACGCAGCAGAGGGCCATCAATGAGTACCTGTGTGACTATGGCACCAGGACAGGGTCAGGGGAGTTCGTTTTTTTTCCCCACGCCAGTGGGCCATGATCAGGGATGCATGCACTGTCCTGTCACCATTTGAGGAGGCCACGAGGATGGTGAGCAGTGACAGTGCATGCATCAGTGTCACTGTCCCCCTTGTCCACCTGTTGGAGCACACACTGCGTGGAATAATGGACAGGGCACTTGAGGCAGAACAGAGGCAGGAAGAGGAGGACTTCCTTAGCTCTCAAGGCCCCCTTTATCCAGACAGTATACCTGCGTGCCCGCCGATCACACAGGAAGAGGATGAGGAGGAGGAGGATTGTGTCAATATGGAGGTGGAGCCTGGCACTCAGCATCAGCAGCAGTCTTGAAGAGATCAGGCCCAAGAAACACATTGACTTGTACTTGGCTGGGAGGAGGTGGCTGTGGACCATGTCATCCTTAGTGACCCAGAGGACTCCGGACCGAATGCCTCAGCAAACCTACGCTGCATGGCCTCCCTGTTCCTGCAAAGCCTGCGTAAGGATCCTCGTATTCGTGGTATCAAGGAGAAGGACCAATACTGGCTGGCAACCCTCCTTGATCAACATTACAAGGGTAAGGTTGCAGACCTTATCTTGCCGTCGCAGAGGATGAAACATCTTGGGGAGGCCTTGCAGAAAGGTCTGTGCAACGCGTTCCCAGAGACTGGGAGGTTACAAACTCCTGTTTCTGGACAACGTGTTGCTGAGGCTTCGGTCAGTCAAAGAAGGAGCGGCGGAGAAGGTGGCCGTCTGACCGAAGCATTCAGACAATTTTTTAGTCCGCAGCCCCAAGGTTTGATCGGTTCCAGCAACCATCGCCAGCGTCTGTTTTACATGGTGCAGGAATACCTAGGGCCAAGATCTGACTTGGACACCTTTCCCACCAAAAATCTTCTGGGTTACTGGGTCTTGAGGATGGATCACTGGCCAGAGCTTGCACAGTATGCAGTTGAACTACTGGCCTGTCCTGTATCCAGCGTTCTTTTGGAACGCACATTCAGTGCTGCTGGAGGCTTTGTAACTGATCACAGGGTGCGTCTGTCCACCGACTCGGTCGATCGACTGACCTTCATAAAAATGAATCAGTCTTGGATCACCACCAGCTACCAAGCACCTGATGCTGATATAACCGAATATTTTTTTTTGAAATGTCAGATCCCTTCAAAGACTGCCTATGCTGATGCTGAGTGACTATCCTGTTATCCTGAGTAATTATCCTCTTCCTCCTCAATGATCATGCTGATAGCTTGTAAGAACATTTTTGGGTCTGGGCGCCGCCACCAGTGCCTAAGGCCCAATTTTTAAGCCCCTGTTTAACAAGGGCATGTAATTACAATTTTTGATGCAATTCTTTGCAGCAGGGCTAGTTCCTGTGCTCCAACTAGAGTATCTGTGAGGGGTTGCAGTGTTGTGGCACCAGCACAAGTGTCTAAGGCCCAATTTTTCAGCCCCTGTTAAACAGGGGCGATTAATTACAATTTTTGATGTAATATTTTACAGGAGGGCTCATTCCTGTACTCCAACTAGAGTATCTGTGAGGGGTTGCAGTGTTGTGGCACCAGTGCCTAAGGCCCAATTTTTCTGCCCCTGTTCAACAGGGACATGTAATTACAATCCTTGATCTAATATTTCACAGCAGGGCCCATTGCAGCTCCCACCAAGAGTAACTCTGAGGACTTACAGTGTTGTGGCAACATCACCACCACCACCAAAGGCCCGATTTTTCTGCCCCTGTTCAACAGGTGCATGTAATTACAATTCTTGATCTAATATTTCACAGCAGGGCCCTGTGAGGGCTTACAGTGTTGAGGCCACAACAACACCTAAGGCCCAAATTTAGTATATAGGGCAGGCCCCTACTTTCAAACATCCAACTTACAAACGACTCCTACTTGCAAACGGAAGGAGACAACAGGAAGTGCGATGAAATCTACCCCATAGCAAGGGAAATTCTCTCCTGTAAGAGTTAATATAGGAAAAACTTTTCTCCTTTCCACTGATGCTTTATCACCAATCCTTGTTTCACTAAAAACTCCAAATTTTCAAAAAACATTTTTCATTGGGACAAAAAGTGAGGTGAAATCTTCTGAAGAGGAGCACAGACAGCAAAACAAATGTCACAGGGGTGATAACCCTTCCCTATGTTTTCCAAAAAGCTTAAAAACAGATTTTTTGGCTGGAGCTACACTTTAAAAATGTACCAGTTCAAAATTACAACCAGATTCTATTTAACAACAAACCTAAAGTCCCTGTCTTGTTTGCACCGCCTGTATACTGCTGTTCAGAGTATATAGGGCCCCACACCTTTCCTTTTTTTAATTTGGGTGCGGGGTTCCCCTTAATATCCATACAGGATCCAAAGGGCCTGGTAATGGACTGGAGGGTACCCATGCTGTTTGTCTCACTGATTTTCATCCATATTGCCAGGACCCGACTTTACATTAAAGCCGCAAGCAGTTTTAAATGACTTTTTATCCTTTAAAAATGTCATTTTGTGCAGGGACTGTTCTAAGCACGGGAAACACGCAACACTTTACAGGCATACTATAGACACCCCCCAGGTACGATATTTAAAGGAATATTTCACTTTTTTTTTTTTACTTTAAGCATCATTAAAATCACTGCTCCCCAAAAAACAGCCATTTTTAAAATTTTTTTTTGCATTGATACATGTCCTCTGGGGCAGGACCCGGGTCCCTAAACCCTTTTTAGGACAATACCATGAAAATTAGCCTTTAAAATGAGCACTTTTGATTTTGAACGTTCGAGTCCCATAGACGTCAATGGGGTTCTAACGTTCGTGCAAATTTTCGGTCCATTCGCAGGTTCTGATGTGAACCGAACCGGGGGGTGTTCGGCTCATCCCTAGTAGAGAGTATCCCAACAGACTAAAGGCTGTAGTTAAAGCAAAAGGTGGTCCAACAAAATACTGACATAAGAGAGTTGATCCTTTTTCCAACTCAGTGATTCTGTTTTTTTATTTCTTTTTCTGACATGTTGGTGTTATATCTTTCACTTGGATATTATAAGTTGCACTAGTAAATATAGCTGGATAAAACAAAAACTGTGTCTGCCTTCATTTCAGGCTGCAAAGCAACAACATGTGATTATTTTAAAGGGGGATGATTCTTTTCTATAACACACACATATATATATATATATATATATATATATATATATATATATATATATATATATATATATATAGCATAAATGTGGACTGGAGAAAACTGCTTTCGCAGCTTTCTCCAGATTTTGAGATCCACCAGCATATTGACTGGTCAAGTGTGTGTTGGGCTATTTGTAGACACCTGACCATAGTTCTGGGCTCCACCCTCCCGAGGAGTCCAGGCAAGCAAGGGAGAAGTGTGCATGTCTGCACAGGTCTGTCAGAGTAGACAGAGGGTCCAAGCCTGTGGGCTGGAAAAGGAAGCTGAAAAAGAGTGCTGAGGTACTGGGTGTACAGGAACTCTGTTATAGAGCTGAGAGGGCTGAAGCATAAGTCTGAGCAGCAGTGCTGCTACAGAGAGCCAGGTGGCTTGGTATTTTTGATTGAACTTACATTGTTGCTGTGGAAAGCTGAAACCCCTGTGTGGGCACCTCTTCTGTTATCGGACATTTTCTTTCTTTAATAAAAGTGGGCCTACAAGCCTTTAAAACTGCATATCTGGCGTGGACTCAGCTCACTGGTAAGCTCTACCGTTAAGCTAAACCAACCCCCGATGTTACAAGTGGTGGAGAATGCGGGCACAAGACGGTGGAATCCGGGTCCTTGCTCCACAGTGAGTTCAAGTCAGGAACTAGTGGCTGTGTGTGGAAGTGCAGCCAGGCAAAAGGCGTTGCGTGTTGCAGGTGGTGTACCTGTGAATGAAAAGTCAAACTTATTTTTTTCTGCTATGAACTGTGTTTGTGTGCATGAGACAGCACAATCTGTGTGTGCACTGTGCAGGTGAGGAAATCTTGCATGAAGTGAAAAGCAACTTGCTTTAAAGTAACAGTGCTTCATTTTTTTTTTGCTGGAAAGCGCAAAAGTATGGTGGAGTGACTGCAAAGATGAAACAAGAGTTTGAGCCTGCCGGAGAATATTGCAGACTGTTTTTTGCTACACTTAAAGGGGAAGTGCATGCTGTTGCCCCTGGCAATGCTGGTGCAAGCAGGCCAGCTATTAAGGTGCAAAGTCCCAAGCTTACAAGAGGATGCAATTGGGGAAGCCCTGTCAAGGCTCTGAAGCAAGAGCGCTGTTTTCGGTGCAGAGAGTGGGGGCATGTTATCTCCAAGTGCCCTTTGTCTCAGTCTCCAATACAAGGCGACACGGCCAGACAGAGGTCTGCAACAATGTTTAGGAAGCCTGATTTAAGTCCCAGGAGTGTCCAAAGGGCTTATCAGAAGTTTGACAAGTATGTGGTTGCCCGTAGCAACGGCGGTGATGTCAAGTCTGTGGACTACGCGAGAAACGTATTGCCGACAGAGGATCGTGGCAAGTTTAAAGCAACAATGCTTCAAGGAGCGCAACGTCGCTGCGTTTGGGAGAGTCAGCAAAGTACAGCTGGAAGAGTGCCATCTCCCTTAGCAACAAGAGATCGGGTGTTAACCGGAAGGAGGAGATACAGTGGAGATGTGGAGCGGCATCCCACTAAAGATATGTGTAAAAATGTACCATGCCTGGAATGTGGTCAACTGGGGCATGGAATTTTTTCTTGTCCCAGGTTATGGAACATGCCTGGAGATGTGGTTACTGGGCAGAAGTCTTTGTCTGCAAGCCCAGATTTTTGTGCAAACCTATTTTCAGTCACCTCTGGCAACAGTGAGGAAGTACCTGTTGTGCCTGCAGGGGGTGCTAAGGAGTCAGAAGTGGCTGCTGCAGTTTCATCCCATGGCCACCAGGGAGAGTTGGTCAGTAAAAGTGCGATAAAGGATAGACAACGTACTCAAATGAAGCCAGAGTTACCTGCTACAGATTATGGTAAGACTGTTGCAGTTTGTGGGACTGATCCCAGTGAAGTGGGAGTATATCCGGCTGGGAGATCAGCAGAAGTTGTAAAAATGGACTTGCTGCAGTGTGCTACCCCGAGTAGTGGGGAGACACAGGTTGAAGCTCAACCTGCAGCAAGGTTAAGAACTCAAAAAGACTGGACTCTGTATGTGCCTGGTGTAATCCACCAGAGTGCTGGAAGTGGTAACCTAGGGGTGACCAATACAGTTTGTGTGCCAAGTTCCCTAGTGACAGGTGCTACAGAGATGCCCAGAGAAACCTCCCAGGAGCCCGCAGTGGTGAGGCACATGGTTTCCCAGGACAACTGTGGAGCCGCCCTAGTGGGCAAAAGAATGCCTTTGGAGAGGAAGGGTGGTGTGCTGAGCGTTACACGGGGTGCTGTGTGTTCTGACCAAAAACGGCCTGTTAAAGCTTATAACACTGCTATGTCTATGAATGCTGATGGTAAAGGTATGGCTGATGATACATGTACTTATTGTGATGTATTCAAAAGTAATGAGGAAAGAGGAATGTCTCCCTTGGCAACCAGACGCAGAGCCACAGGGTTGTCCATGGAAGTCTCAGGGGCTCTCCATGCGTTTGAGCCAGAGATTTTCCAGGACAGCACTGAATTTGCTCGGGTGGAACAGACTGGGTCTACACCATGCAGTAGGAGTTTGTGTGAACAAGGTGGTGATGGTGTATTGCAGCCTGCCTTGTTTGATGAAGCATTAGCCAAGAGTAAAATCGTGTTGTCAAAATGTGATTTATATAGAAATGACAAAGGTACTGTTTGTGCTGCAGAATCCCAGGTGCCTCCTAGAGCAGATGATGAAGTACTGCTGAGCCCTCATAATGGAAGCACAATGGATTGGGACAGTTGGGCCAAACAATTACTACCCATGTTAGACAAGGCTATATTAAGTGACAGGGGTGTGAGTACAACAACTGCTATGCCAGACAGGGAGATTGCAGAGCGACCGATGGTTGAGGGTGCGATGGTCCCTGCAAGGGTTGTTTCCCTCCAGTCGGAAGGACCAGATCAGGACGCATGCATGGCAGATGTGGTGTTCACAGCCCAGCAGTTAAATGTCAAGTGTCAAGGTGACAATGTAATGAATGTTGACTTGCAGAGGCTTATTGGTGAGTTAGAGGGCATGAGTGGGAGACATGCGTCTGACAGTGGTTCAGAGGAGTGTCAGGCTGTGATGGGTACTTCCAGTGAGGTGGAGGCTCCCTTAAATGTTGTGTCCCCTCAAGCTGCAGTGAATGAGCCCCTCCATGTTTCTAATAAGGGAAAGGTCCCCAAAAATGTTTTGCAGATTGATGTGGAGTGTGTAGAAATTACAGATATGCTAGTGGAACTGATGAAAGCACATTCCTTGTATACCTGGGTGCCTCCACTACAGTCAGATGTGGTAGTGCTGCATGGTACCAAAGGGTGGAGCCAGGTAATGCAAGCTGTGCTGGGCAACATTAATCACCAGTGGAACTGGGTGGTACGGTGCTTATTAATAGTCTGGCAAGTGATCTCACAGTTCCCTGTGAGGGTGCTTCCGGATACGGTTCAGTACGGAAGGTGCTCTGGGGGGCTGCTGGAGACATCGGAGGTCTCTCCGCCTTTTGTGGTGATGGACATCTCTGCTAGTGCGGTCCAAGGTGTGGCTGAGCAGGGTTTAGTAAATGGCGCGGATACTGCCTCACCCGCTAGACCTCCTAAGAAGGAGGGGCCAGATATGGACACGGCAAAAGCAGAGATTCTGTCTGTCACCTGCAGAGAGGTACAAGTTGGGGTACCCGGAGACGCTCTCAAATATAGTATGGAGAGGAACAAAAATTGTGATGTGGAAAAGTGTGAGCTGGCAAAGATTGGTATTGCTAGAAATGGGTCATGCGTTGTTCAGTGTCAGTTGTTAGGACAACTGCCCACAGAGATTTGGACAACAGGTGAAGTGAAGCCTTGTGAAGGTCTCATAGGGGATTGCTGCTCACCTGTGTGTTGTCCCTCTTTGAGCCTGGCCCTAACAAACCCCGAGCAAGAAAGAACTGACGGTATTGGTAATTGGAGAAATGGTGACTTATTGCTGAATGTTAATGTAAATAGTGGCTTGGATATGAAAAGTAATTTTTCCTTGGAAAATGAGCATGATAAACAGATATTGAGCTCTGGGGAGTTGGTAGTCAAAGGTAACGGCAAAAGAGTTGGTAAGCCCAGGGACCCAAAAAGAAGAGGGAGAAGGCTGAGGATAGGAAAATGTAGGACCCTGTTAAGATCCAGGGTGGCACGTACCTGGAAGCGCACCCGAAAAAAGAGTTGGGCCTACGTGGCTGACAGCCAGCACAGAGGTGTCCCAACCATGACGGGTGCTGGTGTTCCTCCCTCCGGATCAAAACAAAGGGGGGGGGATATGTAATGGTGAGAGTCCCTGTCACTATGAAAATGGGGTTAAAGTGGACACAGAATATGCACATTTGCTTGGTGCAAGGCTGCAGAGCATAAATGTGGACTGGAGAAAACTGCTTTCGCAGCTTTCTTCAGATTTTGAGATCCGCCAGCATATTGACTGGTCAGGTGTGTGTTGGGCTATTTGTAGACACCTGACCATAGTTCTGGGCTCCACCCTCCCGAGGAGTCCAGGCAAGCAAGGGAGAAGTGTGCATGTCTGCACAGGTCTGTCAGAGTAGACAGAGGGTCCAAGCCTGTGGGCTGGAAAAGGAAGCTGAAAAAGAGTGCTGAGGTACTGGGTGTACAGAAACTCTGTTATAGAGCCAAGAGGGCTGAAGCATAAGTCTGAGCAGCAGTGCTGCTACAGAGAGCCAGGTGGCTTGGTATTTTTGATTGAACTTACATTGTTGCTGTGGAAAGCTGAAACCCCTGTGTGGGCACCTCTTCTGTTATCGGACATTTTCTTTCTTTAATAAAAGTGGGCCTACAAGCCCTTAAAACTGCATATCTGGCGTGGACTCAGCTCACTGGTAAGCTCTACCGTTAAGCTAAACCAACCCCCGATGTTAATATATATATATATATATATATATATATATATATATACACACTATATTGTCAAAAATATTGGGGAGTATTCACAAAGACATTGAGCAAGTTTGGGGTGGAGGAACTTGACTGGCCTGAACAGAATCCTGACCTCAACCCGATAGAACACCTTTGGGATGAATTAGTGCAAAGGATTGCTGCACAAACATATATTAAAATAAAAAACATACAAAAATCAATCAAATGTATTCGAACATTGGTTACAGTTTCGGGCTATTCAGATAGCGTCCTTCTTCAGACAGGAACTGATCACAATTAAACACATACATCTCATTATTTATATCAAAAATGAATTTGGAATCAGTCGCGTCAATAAAGTAATTATTCAAAATCACATCTGTTACGGATATCCTCAATCAAAAAGGAGCAAGGAAATGACTAGAAGCTGGATACATACTCCGATATCACTTTGCCATATCTCTGTAATGACAACCTCTAATGCAAAGAGTTTTAAAAGAGGTTGATAGTGGAAATACAAGAGTTGAAATTCTATATATCTCAAACTCATCATCATATATATTAAAAACAATTCACTAAAAACCTCAGCAGTAAATCACACTATAATCATCAGTCACAAGCACCTGAAGAGAGACCTCTACGCACAAAAAGGTATAAGTCCATCTCAGAAATAAATATAAAAAGTGCGCTTGCAATAGAATGACTATCCTATATAGATAAATCATATGTGAACAAAAATATCAAAAAGCAATTGTGAAAGTTCATATAATGCTATAAAGAAAGTTCATTGAAGGAAGACAGGTGAATGCAATGGACGGGGATCCCACATCGAAAATTCAACCACCTCAGCCCGCATGAGAGGAAAGGGGAAGAGCAGGATGTGAAGGAAACGTCCAAACTCCTGGTGCATCCAGGTAACAAAATTGTGCGCTTACCAGAACTGATGAACCTCCTCTGTGGCAAGGTCATACACACAGGCAAATATAGCCCTCTGCAGGGACCAACGAACTCCACCGTCAGGATCCCAGGGTATCTTGTAATGTATCTAAGGCAGGCAGGTCAATCTGAAAAAACCTCACTGGTCCAAGGGGCCATGAGTGCAGAAAAAACTCCAATGGTGTAGTATGGATAAATAAACCTTTTATTGCACAGACATGCGGAGAACACTCATCCGCCATAAAAACGTATTAAAAAGCCAGCAAGTAAAAAACAGTAACAAACACCTGTGTGCAATACAAATATGGGGCGTACGACGTGATGGCGTGTAGTGCGTAGCTATTACGCACTACACGCCATCACGTCGTACGCCCCTTGTTTGTATTGCTCACGGGTGTTCGTTATTGTTTTTTACTTGCCAGCTTTTTAATATGTTTTTATGGCGGATGAGAAATGAATTTTATGGTGGGTGAGAAATGAATTTTCCTTTTATCATGGAATTGCACTGAATGCAGTTTAAGCAGTGGGAGGAACCACTATTATGGGGTCCTAAAAAAGTTACAAGAGGGGTTGGTGTACAGCAAGGATGAGATCAGCCGTGTTCGCAGCTCCATGTGCCCGCACCCACCAGGAAACCGACACTCCACAGCGCTAATCACAGGCAGTGAGACAATTCCCAATCTGTGCAGCCGCGGATCGGTAAATGTCTCACTGTCATAATAGTGGTTCCTTCCCCTGCTTAAACTGCATTCAGTGCAATTCTATGATTAAAGGAAAATTCCTTTCTCACCCACATAGAGGGCACAGGATTGATTTTAAAGAATATTACACCTGACAATCCTATTATGTTTTTCATGTGATTAAATGCCCGTGTGGGCTCCTATACGTGGGTGAGACTACACAAAAAATTAAAGATTACATTGCACATCACAAATACTCAATAAGACATAAATTAACTCAATTACCACTAGCTAAGCATTTTATTGGGAAGGGACATGCAATCTCTCAGCTGAATTTTATGGTCATAGACAGGGTTAATCGTAACAGGAGAGGGGGTAATCGTGAGTAGGTTTTAAGAAAGAAAGAAGCACAGTGGATACACTTTTTGGATACACTGTACCCCAAAGGGTTAAATTCTGAGATGGACTTATACTGTTTTGTGTGAAGACGTCTCTCTTCAGGTGCTTGTGACTAATGATTATAGTGTGATTTACTGCTGAGGCTTTTAGTGAATAGTTTTTGATATATATGATGATGTGTTTAAGATATATACACTGAGCAAAATTCTAAATGCAACACTTTTGTGTTTGCCCCTATTTATCATGAGCTGAACTCAAAGATCTACGACTTTTTCTATGTACACAAAAGGCCTTTTTCTCTCAATTATTGTTCACAAATCTGTCTAAATCTGTGTTAGTGAGCACTTCTCCTTTGCCGAGATAATCCATCTACCTCACAGATGTGGCATATCAAGTTGCTGATTAGACAGCATGATTATTGCACAAGTGTGCCATAGGCTGGACACAATAAAAAGCCACTCTAAAATGTACAGTTTTATCACACAGCAGAATGCTACAGATGTTTTGAGGGAGCGTGCAATTGGCATGCTGACTGCAGGAATGTCCACCAGAGCCGTTGCCCTTGAATTGAATGTTCATTTCTCTATCATAAGCCGTCTCCAAAGGCGTTTCAGAGAATTTGGCAGTACATCCAACCTGCCTCACAACCGCAGACCACGTGTAACCACACCAGTCACAGGACCTCCACATCAAGCATCTTCACCTCCAAGATCATCTAAGACCAGCCACCTGGAAAACTGCTGCGACAATCGGTTTGCATAACCAAAGAATTTCTGCACAAACTGTCAGAAACAGTCTCAGGGAAGCTCATCTTCATTGGGGTCTCGACCTGACTGCAGTTCATCGTTATAACCGACTTGAGTGGGAAAATGCTCACATTCGATGGCATCTGGCACTTTGGAGAGGTGTTCTCTTCATGGTTTTCACTGTACAGGGCAGATGGCAGACGTGTATGGCATTGTGTGGGTGAGCGGTTTGCTTATGTCAACGTTGTGGATCCAGTGGTCCATGGTGGCGGTGGGGTTATGGTATGGGCAGGCATATGCTATGAACAACTAAGACAGGTGGATTTTATTGATGGCATTTTGAATGCACAGAGATACTGTGATGAGATCAGATCCCGAGGACCATTGCTGTGCCATTCATCCATGACCATCACCTCATGTTGCAGCATGATAATGCAAAGGCTCCATGTTGCAAAGATCTGTACACAATTCCTGGAATCTGAAAGCATCCCAGTTCTTGCATGGCCAGCATACTCACCACACATGTCACCCATTGAGCATGTTTAGGATGTTCCAGTTCCTGCCAATATCCAGCAGCTTCGCACAGCCATTGATGAGGAATGGACCAACATTCCACAGGCCACAATCAACAACCTGATCATGTCTATGCGAAGGAGATGTGCTGCACTGCGTGAGGCAAATGGCGGTCTCACTAGATACTGACTGGTTTTTGGAACCCCCCAATACAGTAAAACTGCACATTTTAGAATGGCCTTTTTTTGTGGCCAGACTAAGGCACACCTGTGCAATAATTATGCTGTCTAATCACCATCTTGATATGCCACAACTGTGAGGTAGATGGATTATCTCAGCAAAGGAGAAGTGCTCACTAACATAGATTTAGACAGGTTTATGAACAATATTTGAGAGAAATAGGCCTGTGTACATAGAAAAAGTTGTAGATCTTTGCGTTCAGCTCACGATAAATAGGGGCAAACACAAGTGTTGCGTTTATAATTTTGCTCAGTGTAGTATTTCAACTTTGTATTTCCACTATCATCATCTTTAAAACTCTTTGCATTATAGGTTGTCATTACAAATATATGGCAAAGTGATATTGGAGTATGTATCCAGCTTCTATTCATTTCCTTGCTCCTTCTTGAATGAGGATATTCATAACAGATGTGATTTTGGATGATTACTTTATTGATGAGATTGATTCCAATTCAGTTTTTGATATAAATAATGAGATGTGTATGTGTTTAATTGTGACATGTTTCTGTCTGAAGAAGGGCGCTATCTGAATAGCCCGAAACTAACCAATGATGGAATACTCTTGATCAATTTTTGTATGCTTTTTGTTTTCATAAATGGTTGTGCAGCAATCCTTTGAAGTTTTTCTAACATACAGTATATGACCGGTGGAATGGTCTGATTGCATTACACAATTATTGACATTCTTTTCACCCCACCTTCCTTGGATAGATAGGTAAGCTGTGTGAATGAGAAAACATAACAAACATAAAATTAGATTTTCTCAAATTTCACTACAAAAGTAAAAATACCTTTTAGCCCTGGTTCACACTGGAGCATTTTGACATGCGATTTGACATGTCAAATTGCATGTCAAATCGGCGGCAATTGTCGTCAATGGTACCGTCCTAATTGGTGCGACGCCGCGTCTGCGGCGCTGTACCAATTTCAAAAAGTCATTTCTGTACCACTTTTTGCGATTTCGGGCTGCAATTTACATTGATATCTGTGCAGAAACCTGCTCAGATGTCTCTGAAATCGCGGCCGAAATCGGGACTGACATGCGGGAGTTTAATTGTGCGCGTTCAGTTGAACTTGCACGGCTTCATTCCCGCAGCTCAGTGTGAACCTGGGCTTAAAGTCCAGCAATTTTTGTTCAAGAATTTTTTTCAATGTTATTTGTGTCCCTTTAGAGATGAGAGGCTATGGAAATACAATGTCCTGTGACCACAGGTTAATAAGCTTCTCATAAAAGTGAATTGGTGCTTTAATCTAATATGGGTGTTGTGCGTGAGTGAGATAAAGTAATATCTCTTTTTCGTTAAATGGAGAGCTCTCTATGCTTACAACAGGAGGTTTTGAGAAATTAGTTGGCAGAGTTGTTTAGTGTGTAGTAGAGCTGTTTTCGGTGTTGGTTTGTCAGTCAATGAAAAGTGTGGCTGAAACAGGCAAATTGATATCTCCTCCAAAAATGGGATAGGTACTGTATGTTACCATTTCAGTCTATTAAAGATTGTTTTTTATTTCAAATATTTTACTGAAGATTGTAAAGATTTTACAGCAAATGTGTAACAAACATCAGGAAACATAGATCATGAATACTTTTACAGAATGAGTTTAGAAAAGAGAAAAAACATAAAAACTTTTTAAGAGAAATCCCAGCTGGGCCAAAAGGTCGCCAGCATTTTGTCAATGTCAATATAGGATATAGAACCCTGCACCTATCTGGGAGAGGGTCTTAACAGCCTAGGAGCTTAGATTCCCTCGGCAGTTTGTTCTGTGCACTGACATTTATTCGATGTGGAGTATGTGATTGGTACATGTATTCATGGGAAAACTACGTCCGAGGATTAGGGGTCTCACTTTATTCGTGTCAGACACTCTCCTAAATCTCTGATACATAGTTCTCAAGTTGGGTATCTGAGTAGTATGAGGCGTGAGTGACTTGCAGGCTCATAATATATATGAGAAACCAGGCGTGGGAGAAAATGAGGATGGGGGAGAAGGGAGGGATGGGTGTGAGGGGTAGGTGGGACATGGGGGAGGGGGAAAGAGGGATGGGACAGGAGGGACTGGGAGGTCTCCGGCTCCTCCTGATGAAGGTGGGGATGTCTGGGTATTTCCAAAATGAGTGAGTATAGATCTATTAGGGGATAAGACCTCAGCGAGGTGGGGGCAAAGGGTGGATATATCTGGTCTGTATGTGTGGGTGGTGACCTTATTTAACCGTGTCACTTTATGTAGAAGAGTTTAAGATGGACTTGTATTCAGGCAGAGTCTTAAAGTGGGTCCAACACGCCCACTTGTGGCTAAATTTCGTTGGTGTATCTTGAGCGATATGTATGAGTTTTTCCATTTCTTCTATCCTGTTTATTCTGACGAACCATTCAGCCAGAGTGGGTGTCTTGTTTGATTTCCAGTGTATGGGGATGCATTGTTTAGCTGCATTGATCAAGTACATCATGAGTGACTTGTGGTATGTGCTGTGTGGGTGGGGAGATAGGTGAAGGAGGAATTGAGCTGGGGCGAAATCTAGATTGTAGGTGGTGATCTGACCAATCATTTTGTGGACCTCCGACCAAAAAGTTTGGAGGGGGGCGCAGGACCACCACATATGGAGTAAAGTGCCCTTTTCTTGATGGCACCTCCAGCATGTTTCAGGAATATTGGTTTTGAATTTGTGTAATAATGCTGGGGTAAGGTACCACCTCGACAATATTTTGAATCCATTTTCTTGAGTGGAGACATTAATTGAGCCTTTATGTATGTGCGAGAATATTCGCTTCCAGTTCTCTTCCGTAATTTGTATAGAAAGATCCTTCTCCCATTTTTTGCAGAACTGAATGTCGTTTGCTTTGAGGTCAGTAAAAAGCATGTTGTGTATTTGAGAAATAAGGTGTGTTTGTGGTGTTGATTTGGTGCATAATGTTTCAAAGGGTGTAAGTTGTCTGGAGCATTGACCCCTCTTATCGAGCGTTGGGAGGTAATGTGCTATCATTAGATATATCCATTGCGGGATAGGCGTTTTTTCAAAGCGTGTTGCCAATTGCGTTACGGGGATAATTTTGCCCTGGTAGAGGAAGTGATGGGCTCTGGTTTGTCCTTGTGGTAAGTTGTCATCTAAAAACTGATGGTGCATGCCTGGAGGAAAGTCCGGGTTCAGTTTTATTGGTGTCAGTGGACTGGGAGTGGAAGAGAGCAAAACAGTTTTGCAGGTTAAGTGGAAACAACGTAGGGTGGGACCAATTGTCGGGTGAGTTTGGATCTCTTGTGGGATTTGGTTAAGAGAAATCCACGGGAGTGATTTACATTCTAATTTTGTAAAGGAAGCTTCAAGGGAAACCCAGTCTTTCGGTTGGGTATGAACATTCCAGTCAACTATCCTGGTAAGATGGGTAGCTATGTGGTAATTGGAAATGTTGGGAAGGCCTATTCCTCCCATTTTTTTCGGGCGGGAGAGCAAGTGGTGGCTTATTCTGTGTCTGTGTTCACCCCATAAGAACTTAGAACTGATCTGTCTATATGACTTGAAAAATAGAGGAGGAATCTGTATCGGGATTGTCTGTAGTAGATATAAAATCCGGGGGAGAGCGTTCATTTTTAATATGGCCGCTCTGCCGAACCATGAAAATGTCAGTTTGTTCCAAGTTTCAAGGTCGGAGGCTAGTCTGTTTAAAAGGGGGAGAAAATTTTTAATGTATAGGTCTGAGAGTGTGGATGGGATCTGTATCCCTAAGTACGTTAATGAGTCTTGTTTCCATTGGAATGGGAAGTTGTGTTTACATTGGTGTACTATGTTTTGGGTTAGTGATATACTGAGAGCGAAAGATTTAGAGAAGTTAATCTTCAGATTGGATAGGGATTGGAATAACTTAAATTCGGATAGTAAGATTGGTAAAGTGATTAATGGTTGTGAGAGGAATAATAGTATGTCGTCCGCGTAGGCCGCATACTTATATTCTTTTTCTGGTGAGTGAATTCCCTTAATGTCTGGATTGAGTTTAATTTTCCTTAGAAAGGGTTCTAGGGTTAATACAAACAAGAGGGGTGACAGTGGGCACCCCTGCCTCGTTCCGTTACGGATCGGGAAGGCGTTCGACAGAGTACCGTTGATCCTTACTTTCGCTGCTGGAGTACTATATAATGACATAATAAAGCCTATCATCTGAGGACCAAGTCCTATGGCTTGTAGAACTGCAAGCATGTAATCCCAAGATACTCTGTCGAACGCCTTCTCCGCATCTAGTGACAAAAAAATCCTTTTTGTTTGGTGCGTGTAATCAGGTGATGTAGGTTAATTGCTTTGCACGTGTTATCCCTGGCTTCTCTTCCAGGGATGAAACCGACTTGGTCATGGGATATGATGGAAGGGAGAAGTGTCAATAATCTGTTGGCTAATATTTTGGAGAAGATTTTGATATCCACATTTAGCAGGGAGATCGGTCTGTAATTACTCGTGTGTGTGAAGGGTCCCTGCCTTCTTTAGGGATAACTACTATGTGGGCTTCTAACATCCTGCTTGTGAGGGAGTTTGTAGGGGAGAGAGAGTTAAAGGTCCTTAGAAATGGAGCTTGAAGGGTGTCCGTAAACGTTTTATAATAGGCGGCCGGGAGGCCATCTGGGCCAGGGCTTTTACCGGGTTTAAGCTGTTTGAGTACCTGGGACCATTCCATAGAAGTAATTGGTGAGTCAAGAGATGCAGCTATCTCTGGGGATAATTTCTCTGGGATATATAGATCTAAAAAAGATTTGATGTTTCGGTTTCTAACTGATGCAGGGGTAGAAGTTGGTTCTGATGTGTGTAGGTCATAAAGGGAGGAATAATATTTCGCAAATTCCTGTGCTATTTCTTCATTTTGTGTGAGGGTCTTTCCGGAGGTGGATTGTAATTTGTATATTGTGTTGTCAGCTTTTTGTTTGCGTAAGGCTCTTGCTAACAATCTGCCACTCTTGTTACCAAACTCGTAGAATAACTTGTGCGAAAGGATGAACTTTTTCTTAAGGTTAGAGAAGATTTCTTCTTTGATAAGTGTGCGGATCTCTGTTAGTTCTGTATTGGTGTCTTGTGCTAGTGTTTGTTTGTGGGATGCTTCTAGTTTTTTTAGTTTCGCAAAGAGGTTGTGTAGATTGGCTTTCTTGGCTTTTCTGATGGAGGCTGTAAGGGATATTAATTTCCCTCTTATGACGCATTTGTGCGCTTCCCATTGCGTCAAAGGGGACGTGTCTGGGGTGTTATTTTCTATGAAGTAATCCTTCAAACAGGAATGGATTTCTGCTGCCTGTAGTTCATCTGTTAGGAGTGTGTGGTCTAATTTCCACAAGTGGGGTCTTTGGGGTGTGTCCGAGAGATTGAGTGATATTGAGATGGGGTGGTGATCTGAGAGTGACATAGGGTCTATGGTCGCTGTTGAGAGGGTAGGGAGGTCTGGTTGTGATAGGAATAAGTAGTCAATATGGGAATATTTATTGTGGGGGGCCGAGAAGAAGATGTAGTTTTTGTCTTTTGGGTGTAGGGTTCTCCACGAGTCATGCAGTGATAGTTCTTGTAAACAGTTTTTGATCTGTTTTAGGGCTCTGTACGGTAGGTGGGATTTACCTGTTGAGGAATCTACAATAGGGTCAAGGGGGACATTAAAATCCCCCCCAGGATCAAAAGACCTTCCTGAAAGGATGTTAATTCTCTCATTATTGTGCGGAAGAATGGAACTTGAGAGGTGTTAGGGCTATAAATGTTTGCTAGGGTAATTGGTCTGTTTTTGAATGTGCCTTTGATAAAGATGAATCTGCCTTGTACGTCTGTTAATGTATCCGATATTTGCAGGTGTGTATTCTTGGAAAGAAGAATTGAAACCCCTTTTGTCTTTGAAGAAGGTGTAGTGACGTGATAGCAATGGGGGAAGAAGTGGTTCGTCAGTTTAGGGATGTTTGTGCTAGAGAAATGAGTCTCCTGAATAAAAATTACATCTGCCTTTGAGCTACGCATTTGAGTGAGTAGCTGCGAACGCTTTTCAGGGATGTTTAGGCCCTTTGCATTGATAGATATGACTTTCAACGAGTGGGTAATTGATGGCGTCTGACGAGGGGCCATTGTTACCCTTAAAAGGTTTAGATACTTAAGTTTGTGAAAGTATTTAGGAGGAGTCGGAGATTGGGTCGTGAATGTGTCTGGGTAGAGGGCTGAGGGATATCAGCGTAGGATTGAGGGTAAGGGTTGGTATAAAGGAATGAGGGGAGGGTATGTGGGAGTGTAACTTCAGGGAAGGTACACAAGGAAACCGGTTGTGTGGGTTGGCCTGCAAACCCACTGAATAATTAAGGGGGAACCGGTATGAGTCAGCTAGAACCACTGGATTCCGCTGAGTGCGGGAGTGGAAGGTGACGTTCGGAGAAGGGAGATTGTCCTATGTCCCAAAGAGGTCGTGTTGAGCTACCTATGTGGTTGCTTAATACGCTGGTCGGGGCTCCAATGTGGATGTTGAAGGGAGCTAACTGTGAGCCCGATTGGTAGCTTAATTGTTTTCTGACTATGGTGTGTTAAAGGTAATTTATCGCATCCTTAATGTAGGAGATCTATAAATTGTGAGGGGAGTTCTAGGTCTTGTGAATTTAAGAGGTTTTTGGTTTGGACAGTGTATTTTAGAGAGTTGTCAATTTCACTATCTTGTGTTATTTTTTTGTGGAATGGTAACAGTGTCATTCTGCCTCTTATGCTAAAAGGACTGTGGTTGGCTGGTGTTAAGGTGGGTAGGGTAGATATTGTTGTCTACACTTATAAGACTATACAGGCCTCCGATAGAGTTCTTGAATGTTTAAGCGTTCTAACCCCAATGAGCCTGGAGACATATAAAACATAGTGCAAACATGCTCAAGTGCAAACTTAACTAACTAAACATAACAAAAGGTTAACGGTAATAATCGTACCTGTAAAAGAAAAGATGGATCTTCAACAAGCTCTTTCTGGTATCGAGAGGGGCATGCTCAGTCATGATCACTGGGTAAGAACCCTGTGGGTTGCCCTCCGCAAGTGGTTGAGTAATGTGTATTATAAATTTTGCGATGGAGGGTCAAATGAAATTTTGAGTTTACAGAGTGCGTGGGTAAATATTTTTTGGTGTAAATCTCTTACCTGAGCCCGCCCCTGTCGATTTCCAGATCGATTAAGGCATTCCAAGTTATCTAGGAATTACATTTTTGAGTTATTCACCAGAAAGGAAAGCAAGAGAGAAACTAGGGAGGGGCAGGGTTGTGTGACATGACCCCTAAACGTAACCCAAACATTAGTACATCTGCTCGCAGATATCCAGAAATTTGTTTTTGTTAGGGTAGGAAACCCTTGCTAGAGAGAGTATGCTATGGGGTGAGACTCTGAGCTAATTATTCTGAGGGGGAGAAAGCTAGGGAGGAGGCCCTGAGAGATGAAAATAATAATAAAAAAAAAAAAATGGGGGGAGAAAGGCAGGGGTATGCAGGGAGAAGGATGAAAGTAAAAACACCTATATCTTTACTGCAGGAGTCTTTGAAAGTATGACCGAGCATCTTCTCTTGGTCTTCTGTTTGGGTGTCATCTGATATCCTGGTCTGTGTGGGTGGGCATTGCAAGTATTACTGGCCGTATTTTCTATTTCATACGAGTGATGATAAAGGTGTTGAGTCTCAGGAGATGAAGGGGGTCTTTGTACATGACCCTGTATAGTCCTTTACGGTTAGAGAGAATGTCATTGTCTCTCAGTGGTGTTGCCCTGACGAAAATGACGAGGGATCATGGATGACAGGCCGAGTCTAAATGAGTGGTAGGGCTGTCCAACATCATGGTGATGCGCGGGAAAGGGTGTAGGTCTGTCTGGACTGTTTTTGCAGGTAATTGTAAACATTTGGCGGGGAGGAATGGCCAGTAGGGTTACTTTCAGACTGTCTCGTGGGACATACAAAAGGATAAAGAGTACTTTACCATTCCATTAAGTGATCCTGGCTCTGCGATGTGCAGGGGAGGCTGTGGGGCTGCCGTTCCTCGGCAAGCCTAGATCTCGTTGCGGAGAGAGGTGTGACCCTTGGTGATGTCGGCGATGTCCCAGGTGGAAATTTCCAGCTTCTGCTATGCCATCCATTGATGTGGCTCTGTGCAACTGAGGGAGACGGAAATCACTGTACCAGTCTGGCAGAGCTACCATCGGGATATCTAATGTAGAGCAGAAGTGTTCTAAGTCTTCTGGGACTCTGAGGAGGGCTGCGTGGCCTTGATGTGATGCAGACAATCCAAAGGGAAATTTCCATCGATATACGATGGATCTGGTTCGCAGAGAGTCTAGTAGTGGCTTTAATTCGCGTCTCCTCTGCAGGGTAATGTTGGAGAGATCCTGGTAAATCTTGATGTTTGAGCCTTGAAAGATTATCTGATTTTGATTTCTAGAAGATCTCAAAATATCCTCCTTTAGTGAGAAATCTATAAGGCAGCAGACGGTGTCCCTGGGGGGGTCTGTATCTCTCCCTCTTGGTCGTAGTGCCCTGTGTATGCGTTCAAAAACTACCGGGGCATCTTGGGGTCTGTCCAGGAGTTCATTCACAATGGTAGTAACTGCTTGAGATAACTGTTGTGAATCGACCGATTCTGGTATCCCCCTAAATCTGAGATTGCGGCATCTCCCGCGATTGTCGAGGTCCTCCATGTGGCGATTTATGTCTCTCAGGTGTATGGCGTGAGATTCAGTTAGCTGTTGTACATGGCACAGGGAGGCCTCGTGTCGCGTCTGGGTTGTTTCAACCTCTTCTACTCTGAGTGAAATTGCTTGCAGATCAGACCGCATGTCTGATATGGCTGCCATCAGAGTGTTCTTAATGTCTGCTGCAACATTATGGAGGTCATCTAAATTAACTGCGGGTGGGTGTCTCTGTTCCGTCCCCGTGCTTGCTTTGCTCTGTGTGCCTGAGCTGGGGGTGCTGGTGCTCTGGGGCTGCAATTTACTCGAGGCCGCTGGCTGAGCGGCCTGCATGGCGCCTCTGGGCCTGGAACGGAAGATCTCAGGGATGTGTTCTTCCCCCGGGGGATTTTGGTTCTGAGGGGATCTGGATCGGGATGCTGAGGTACTGCGGGCTGTTCTTACCATAGCAGGGCGTTGTATGGTGGCGGTTCACTGATGAAGTTAGACCTCATGGACGGGAGCTTCAGCACAACGTGTCCATCTTAGAGAGGCTCCAAACCACGCCCCTTTTTTTTAAAGATTGTTTTTTAAACTGGGTTTGGTTTGTGTTGGGGTAATATACTGTTTGTTGCAATTGGTGAAATCAGTCTCATTCAATTTCCCATTCATAGGCAGGTACTGTATCTATCGTGTATGTTTAGGATAATGAAAGGTTTGGAGGGGCAGGTTTCTTTTATTAAATTGGCAATTCTTGCTTTTTTAGTTCTCACAGGCCGCATAAACTCACAGATAGGGTTTTTGGATACATTTAAAGTTGTGATTGGAATCATAGTAAATCTCTTGCAGAAAAGGATATCTGCATGTAAGTTCTTGAACTTGTTCAAAACTAGTATTAATGATCTTTATTTAGGAGAAATTATTTTGTAGGTGTTTTGGTTAGCCATTGTGTATGTGTGTGTGTGTGTGTGTGTGTGTGTGTTTGTGTTTGGAGAACATCAGTGCTGTCCAATGTTCCTTAAGCTGAGGCCTTCCTGAGTGAGTGTGCATGTTGAAGCTCAAAGCAAGATTGTATTGAAGTAATGTTGAAAGTCATACCATTACCTTGAGTGGTAAGAGGGACCGGGATGGGAAGAAAAAGGGGGAAGAGGGTCATTAAACATCAAAGTTTCTGTCCCTTATGTGATGAAAAAAAAAAAAAAAGTTAAAGGATAACGCCAATTTTGTGGGAAACACAAATAGCAAAAAAAATATAATAATATAGCGTATACAATTGTGACACATCATATTGTAATTGAATGTTACTAAAAATTACCTTTCCTTTTCAATCTGCAGCTGTGTAATTGTCTGTAAAATGTCTGTAAAATACAACATGACTACCTGAGGTGTTCTATAACCAGAATGTGTTCAGAATGCCCCCCAGAAACATAATTTCCTGCTTGTGTGATTGGCTCACTGATTTGCTTGATTAAGATACAATTCAGAATTCAGACATCACCTGCAACAAAATTTTTTTTGGTGTGATACTCCCAAGAGGAAATCACATCTAAAGGGATGGAGACCCTGCAATTTTCCTTATTAGAGGCCTGCAGGTGCTGCAGCTAGATGAAAATTACGAAACCACTCCCATTAGACTCACTCTGAACATGGTCACAAACACACAGGGAATTCTTCAGAATAACAAAAAGTAGGAATCTGCAACAAAGTCTGTTACAATCCTTGCCATCTACATAGATCACCCAGAGGGGAATGTTTTTTTCTCAACAAAAGTGGAGTTACTCTTTAAGCAAAACAAAGGTTTGCAAAAAAATAAATAAAGTTAAACCCAAGCACATAACCCCCCCCAAAAATTTAAGTCCCCCCCCACCCCCACATATATGCACATATGAACATAAACACGAGCGTTGGGGGGTGCCTACATGTGAAAATGTAAATTGCAATACACAGGTTACATATCATCGCACACAACAGAGTTAGAGAAATAATTCTAGCACAAGAGCCCATCCATAACACTAAACTGATGACCTATAGAGGGCTTTTGAAGTGTTGCCTATAGAAAATATAGGGTACTGGACTTTGTTGCCATTTTACCGGTTTGACATGCTGAGTATCTATTTACTTGGTGCAACCTCGGCTTTTATATTTTACCAAAAATGTGGGTAGTTTATTGTGCTTGCCCTAATATTCACTTTAGTGTGTTTTTTTACTGAAACCTTGCATTTTCTAGATCTTTGCAGTAATATCGTGTGACATAAAAAATTGGAACTACCACTATTTTATTCTCTAGGGTAATTTGTGGTTTGAGGCTAATGAACTTTAATGGTACCATAACACTGGAGATACACTAGCAGATTAAACAAGTAAAGTTTTATTAAATTAACATCAACATGTTAAAACATATATATTAAACAAAACACATTGCTCTGTTTGTTCAAATACAAAAGGTGAGAGAGAGAGATGGTAATACCAGTTCACCCTGTATCATTTATGTTAGCATCTGGGGTGTCTGCTTTGAGAAAATATATAATGTTTGGGGGATTTGTGTCATCTTCAGGCCTGAAATTATTTTTTTTAAACATGTGTGCAAAAAATACAAAAGCTTGCTCTGGCAGCAAAAGGTTAAACATCAGAAACATGAAAAATAACAACTATAACAATATATATTGAATGGATATGACCTGATTGACCAAGGCATGTGTTCTGCAAGTTCTTCTAATTGTGTAAGGACTATCAGAACCTTTTGGATTCAAAGAGTACAGCCATTGGTTTTGGGGGAAATACTATCTAACATGCCTAATATGAAAGAGTAGGCAGTCTTCTCATTTTTAAGATGGTAACGCATGTTACAGTAGCTCACAGAGAATTGTACCTAAAAAACAATTTTGTTTATAAATTCAGTTATTAATAAGGAAAGGATTTCTATAGAAATTAGCTTTGCGTTTGGGTCAATCATGAGTTGGACCTGAACTCAAGTCATTTGTGATTTAAGGAAATGGTGAACTAATCAGGCTATTAACACCCATAGCACTGGAGTGCACTCCACGTGGGCAATGTGATGCATTGTTACAATACATTACACTATTTACCTTTTTTTCTTTTTGAACTTTATTGAAATTACACAAAATTACATGTCATTCAATTCTATGAACTGCAGCACGTTGCAATGTGGAATAGTTCATCATAATGAACTGCATAAAAATACATTCTGTCTTACTTTTTTTAGCGCACACCATTGCACCATGTTAGTTTGAGCTAAAACAATTTACCTTGAAATCAGGATTACAATAGGAGACGAAGGAGGTGCTTTGGAGCACACCTTTGTTGCTCAGAAGTGTGACACAAGGGCAGCTTTACCTGTTAAACCAAGGCCAGCCTGTGGGAAGGTGTCAGGTTTTTTCCCATTAGGTGTTCCCCCTACCCCTATACCTAAAGGGTGGCAGATCCAGCCACCATCAGGATATGCTGTGCTGTGTAGCATCTTTACATGTTTGAATCAGAGAAGGGTAAAATGTCCCCCTTGAACTACCCTACATTTCTTTCCCCTCCTTAAAACCAGCACAACAACCCTCCTCCTCACCACCAGCACCACAAAACTATTCCTCCTCACCTTTACCACCAGTGCCCAAACCCTCCCCCTCCTTTTTTTACTCCTCCTCTTCCTTCTTCTTCCTCTGTCACACAGTGATGGAAGCATTAAGTAAAGGATCCTGCTAGCTCTAAGACAACAGAAAGTACTTCTCTTCCATCTACTGCTTCAATGCCCAGTCTATTACACTATATAATAATGATCCTACTGGAAAAACACAGGTATTCTGTAGTTAATCCCCACTTCATAGTTACATAGTTACATACAGTTGTGCTCATACCTTTACATACTCTGGCAGAATTTATGATTTCCTGGCCATTTTTCATAGACTATGAATAATAACACAAAAACATTTCTTTTATTCATGTTTAGTGTTTGGCTTAAGCCATTTATTAACAATAAACTGTGTTTACTCTTTTTAAATCTTAAGGGCAACAGAAACTACACAAATGACCCTGATCAAAAGTTTATATACCCCGGTGATTTTGGCCTGATAACATGCACACGAGTTGACACAAAGGGGTTTGAATGGCTATTAAAATGTAACCATCCTCATCTGTGATCTGTTTGCTTTTAATTAGTGTGTGTGTGTATAAAAGGTTAATGTGTTTCTGGACTCCTGACAGACCCTTGAATATTTCATCCAGTGCTGTACTGACGTTTCTGGATTCTGAGTCATGTGGAAAGCAAAAGAATTGTCAAAGGATCTGCGGGAAAAGGTAATTAAACTGTATAAAACAGGAAAGGCATATAAAAAGATATCCAAGGAATTGAGAATGCCAATCAGCAGTGTTCAAACTCTAATCAAGAAGTGGAAAACGAGGGGTTCTATTGAAACCAAACCATGGTCAGGTAGACCAACTAGAATTTCAGCCACAACTGCCAGGAAAATTGTTCGATGCAAAAAAAAAACCCACAAATAACTTCAGGTGAAATACAGGACTCTCTGAAAACATGTGGTGTGGCTGTTTCAAGATGCACAGTAAGGAGGCACTTGAAGAAAGATGGGCTGCATGGCCGAGTCGCCGGAAGAAAGCCATAACTACGCAAATGCCACAAAACATCCTGCTTACAATACGCAAAACAGTACAGAGACAAGCCTCAAACCTTCTGGCGCAAAGTCATTTGGAGTGATGAGACCAGAATTTAACTTTTTGGCCACAACCATAAATGCTATATTTGGAGAGGAGTCAACAAGGCTGTTATCAAAAAATACCAGAGAAACATTTGCATTCATCAGCCAGGAAGCTGTGCATGGGACCTACTTGGACATTCAAACATGACAATGATCCAAAACACAAAGCCAAGTCAACCTGTCATTGTCTACCGCAGAATAAAGTGAAGGTTCTGGAGTGGCCATCTCAGTCTCCTGACCTCTATGGGGAGATCTCATAATGTGCAGTTCATGCAAGACAGACCAAGAATTTACAGGAACTGGAGGCTTTTTGCCAAGAGGAATGGGCAGCTTTATCATCTGAGAAGATAAAGAGCCTCATCCACAAATACCACAAATAACTTCAAGCTGTCATTGATGTTAAAGGGGGCAATACAAGGTATTAAGAACTGGGGTATTTAAACTTTTCATCAGGGTCATTTGGGTAGTTATTGTTGTCATTATGATTTAAAAGGAGTAAACACAGTTGATTGATAATACATGGCTTCAGCCAAACAATAACCATGAGTGAAAGAAAAGTGTTTGTGTTATCATTCATATTCTCTGAGATATGGCTAAGAAATCATAAATTCTGCCAGGGTATGTAAACTTATGAGCACAACTGTATACTGTATAGTTACATGGCCTAAAACAAAGTGGAACCTCGTCATAACCGGATGTTTTACAAGACAGTTTAGACTTACATGGCTAAAACACACCCATGGCATCCATGTTTTGGGAGACCAGATAAGAAATATATGAAATATACTTAGCCGGTTTCTGAAGGGAGGGTAGGAGAAAAAGAACCAGGCCAAGTTGGAAACAAAAGTAATAGATAAAAATGGAAGTACTCAAACCAACCACAAATTGAAAATGAATTGCTAAAATTAGCAAACAGCTTATCAAAGGCTGGCTATAAGTTAAAAGCAATGCTGCCATCTAGTGGTTGGAACTGATAGTACAAAAAATGCAAATGTATAAAAATTACATGGAGAAAACCTAACCAAAAAAATATTATTACAAATATAAAAAAGGAAGAATAATCTAGGGAGTCATCTATTGATAAAGGCATTAATTTCCCATTTTATGTTTAAGCCAAATGGTCTATAAGATTTTAAACAAAAAATATACCAGGTCTCCATCTTTGAAATCTCTCGCCTAATATGGCTGCCCCTCCAATGAGGGACAAAATTGTCTATAGCCATAAAGGATGTACCCTTGAAGCTCTTATCATGGCACAAAGAGTAATGTTTGGATAAATTATGGTTCAAAAAACCTTTTTGAATATTTGCTAAATGCTCCTTGAGCCTGGTTTCCAACTTGCAAATAGTGCGACCCATATAAATTTATAGGCCGCAAGGGCACATAATCACATAAACCACGTTCTTGGTCAAACGCGTGTTAAAAGAGCCCACATAATATGTTTGACCAGTGACATTAGAACTAAAAGGAGAGATACTTTCTCTCCCTAAGACAGTTATGTTGGCAAACCTCACAGTTTCACAGCACAGATAATAGCCCTTAAAATCTCCAAAGAAACTTGGTCTTACTGGAGGACAAATTACATCTGGGCTATGGGGCTATCTGAAGTCTCGGGGGGGTGCATCTCTATAGGTGACCCTGGGTTGTTCCGGGAGCAAAGGACCTAGTATTCTGAGATTTTTTTAGGACACCCCAGTGTTTTCTAAAGATCTTTTTAATCAAAAAATGTTGGTTCAAATAAGTGGTATACAATGAAAAATGAGAAGAGAGTTGGCCACCATCATCTCTTATTTTAGGTTTTAATAAATCATCTCTATCCCTTAAGGTGACATCAGTTATGATCTGGTCCAGATCATTGACCGCATATCCCTTCTGTAGGAAGACAGTTTTCAAGAACTCTGCCTCCCTGAGATAGTCCTCTTGCAAGGAACAGTTCCTCCTCAATCTGAGGAATTGGCTCATAGGGACAGACCTGAGCCAGGACTCATGATGGCAACTGTCTGTCCCTATGCAGCCATTCCTATCCGTGTCTTTAAGGTATGTAGATGTAATGAGCCTATCGCCTTATACTCTAATTTCCAGATCCAAAAAATGTATAACACAGGTGCTGGCCTCATGTTGAAGAACAATGCCTCAATCATTGGTGTTAAGCTCACCAATGAAAAGATCCAAAGAGGCACGATCTCCCTCCCATAGGAGGAGGACGTCATCAATGTGTCGTCCCCAGAAGATCAACTCAGTCCTCTGTCGACCATAGATGATGTCCTCCTCCCACTTGGCCATAAAAAGGTTGGCCATACTAGGCGCAAACTTGGCACCCACCGCTACTCCTCGACCTTGCAGATAGTAGGTGCCATTGAACCAAAAATAGTTATGGCTCATAGCAAAGTCGAGGAGATGGAGCAGAAACCGTGGCAGTAATCCACGGATGCCTGAGTCTCTACTCAAAAAGCACTTCACAGCTTCCCTACCATGATGGCGGGAAATAATGGTGCACAGAGAGGCCACGTCAGCAGTGGCCAAAATATACCCTTCTTTCCAAGTGATTTACTTCAAAACATTAATGACCTGTGTACTGTCCTTCAGATGGGAAGGAGTTTTAGAGACAAGAGGCTGCAAGAAATTGTCTATGTACCTCCCAATCCTAGAGGTGACGAAATCAATTCCACTAATTAAAGGGCTGCCAGGTGGGTTTACAGGGTTTTTGTGATCTTTTGGGAGATAGTAGATCACCAGAATGCGAGGTGCATCCGGGATCAAGTAAAGCTTCTCCTTCTTGTTCAGAATACCTTTGTTAAAACCTTCATCTGCTTTCACCTGGAGCTCCTTCTTGTATTTCTGAGTCGGATTGCTTCTGAGAGGAAGATATGGATCCTTATCAGATAAAATTCTATTCATCTCGGGGGCGTGGCCTGCTGCGGACCAGGATGGCTGCCTGAGTTCAGAGCTCTGCTCCACGGCCTGGAGAACAGCAACCCACAGCTACCTTCCTCTTCACAGCTCACACCACCGGAGCGTGGGAGGACCGGGGACACTCTAGGGCATGTCGCTGCGGCGTTACAAGCCGCCGAATCCCCGCTGCCTGACTGATTACTATTCAGCGGCTGCCGCCATGCAAGGGTCCCAAGATGGCGCAGACGCCAGTAATAGCAACGGCTCCCATAACGGCTCTGATTGCCTGCCTGCTGCCCCTACAGCACTGCCTCGTCAAGGAGACCCAGCCACAGCACCCACAAAAGAAACTATGGACACCCACCTTCCTCCAGAGGAGCCCCTAGGAGGACTTCACCCTGACAGAGGTAAGAGGCTGGCTACCTCCCCTGCGCACTCCCCAAACAAGGAGCCACATGCTAAAAAACAATTATGGTCCCATGTTGTTGCAGGGACACATGGATCCCAAAATGCTTCCTCTCTGGCTGCTATCCCTACCATGGATAACACTGTTTCTGAAGCAACCCTGAAATCTATGCTTCTTACACTGCAGCAAGATTTACACAGAGAGCTCCAATTATCAATATCCCAGATGCATGACAGGATAGACTGCATAGAAGAGCGTACAGACGCTCTGGAAGAAAATTTGCAGGATTACTCTAAAGTGCACAATGAATTGTTAGATGCACATGAGCACCACACGGAAGAAATCCACCACATTAAAATGAAATTAGCGGATTTAGAAGACCGTTCTAGGCGAAATAATATCAAATTTAGAGGCATCCCTGAGTCGGTCAAACCGAACAACATACTTGCAGCAACTCATCTCCGCCTTACTCCCACGTCTCAACGCCCGTGATACTCTAATTGACCGGGCCCACAGAATTGCTAAACCGCCACACCTCTCAGATGACATCCCTAGAGATGTTTTGGTGTGGATACATTTCTTCCATGTTAAGGAGCAAGTTCTCTCCGCTGCCAGATCCTCGAAACCCCTGTCGGCCCCCTACGCTAATGTTAAGCTATTCACTGATCTGTCTCCTGCCACAATGGAAATGCGCAGAGCTTTCGCCCCAGTTACATCTATTCTCCAGCAGAAAAAAATAGTGTATAGATGGGGCTTCCCAACGAAATTGCTGGTTACTCACCAACAAAAGATCATCCCTATTCTTACTCCGAAAGATGGCTACAAGAAACTCACCAACTGGGGTCTCCTCCCAATTGCTCCTAGAGAAATGGAACAAGCTATCCCCACATACAAGCCATTTGATTCTAAGAACACGGCAACTAAAGTATCCAACAAAATATGACCTAAGGCTAAACCTAGATCCCCAGCCTTTCTCATCTCCAGCCTGAGCGAAACACCCTTTTTTCTCACCACCCCTCAGGTTTAAAGTTGTGCTAAGCACACGGTTCTTTGACTTTTGATATCATTACAGATTATTTAACAACTGTTTTATTTCTCTTTCAGGATTTAAAATTGTTTGTATTTTAGTAGCTGATTAGTTTTTTGTTCATCTACCGGTAGCACATACAGCATTGATTTGTCTCTCTGTGTATTTCCCAACTATAAGCGGTAGGTGAAGTCTCTCTCCCTCTGCCTAGGCCCTCATAAGTGCTCTGCTATCATGTCACTCTCAATCACCTCCCTTAATGTGAAAGGCCTAAACTCGCCATTTAAACGCAACCTGCTATGGAAAGAAGCATTACAACAGCATGCAGATGTAATCTGTGTTCAAGAGACACACTTTTCTAAACTTAAACAACCCCAATGTCTTCACAAAAAATATCCCCACTGCTTCTTTAAAAAACGCTTCTAAAAAAAAAGAGGAGTGATGATTGCCATTAATGCGGCAATAGATTTCAAACTCCACCATTGTGAAAGTGATGAGGAGGGCAGATTCTTAATCCTATTAGCCACGTTTGACAACCGCCCTCTCACGTTAGTTAACATTTATGCCCCCAACACAGGCCAAAAAAAATTCTATGCCAACCTCTTTGCCAAATTGACTCCTTTTAGATCTTCACCCTTAATTATTTGTGGAGACTTTAATGAAGTAATTGACCCTTCACTAGATACTTCCAATCCTTCACGTTGTAGGTAGGGATGAGCCGAACACCCCCCTGTTCGGCTCGCACCAGAACATGCGAACAGGAAAAAAATTCGTTCGAACACGCGAACACTGTTAAAGTCTATAGGACACGAACATGAATAATCAAAAGTGCTAATTTTAAAGGCTTATAGGCAAGTTATTGTCATAAAAAGTGTTTGGGGACCTGGGTCCTGCCCCAGGGGACATGGATCAATGCAAAAAAAAGTTTGAAAAACGGTCGTTTTTTCAGGAGCAGTGATTTTAATAATGCTTAAAGTCAAACAATAAAAGTGTAATATCCCTTTAAATTTCGTAGCTGGAGGTGTCTATAGTATACCTGTAAAGGGGCGCATATTTCCCGTGTTTAGAACAGTCTGACAGCAAAATGACATTTCGAAGGAAAAAACCCATTTAAAACTACTCGCGGCTATTGCATTGCCGACAATACACATAGAAGTTCATTGATAAAAACGGCATGGGAATTCCCCACAGGGGAACCCCGAACCAAAATTTAAAAAAAAATGACGTGGGGTTCCCCCTAAATTCCATACCAGACCCTTCAGGTCTGGTATGGATTTTAAGGGGAACCCCGCGTCAAAAAAAAAAAAATGGCGTGGGGTCCCCCCAAAAATCCATACCAGACCCTTATCTGAGCACGCAACCTGGCAGGCCGCAGGAAAAGAGGGGGGGACGAGAGTGCGCCCCCCCTCCTGAACCGTACCAGGCCACATGCCCTCAACATTGGGAGGGTGCTTTGGGGTAGCCCCCCAAAACACCTTGTCCCCATGTTGATGAGGACAAGGGCCTCATCCCCACAACCCTGGCCGGTGGTTGTGGGGGTCTGTGGGCAGGGGGCTTATCGGAATCTGGAAGCCCCCTTTAACAAGGGGACCCCCAGATCCCGCCCCCCCCCCTGTGTGAAACGGTAAGGGGGTACTTACCCCTACCATTTCACTAAAAAACTGTCAAAAATGTTAAAAATGACAAGAGACAGTTTTTGACAATTTCTTTATTTAAATGCTTCTTCTTTCTTCTATCTTCCTTCATCTTCTGGTTCTTCCTCCGGCGTTCTTGTCCAGCATCTCCTCCGCGGCGTCTTCTATCTTCTTCTCCTCGGGCCGCTCCGCACCCATGGCATGGGGGGAGGCTCCTGCTCTTCTCTTCATCTTCTTCTTCATCTTCTTCTCTTCTTCCTTCTTCTCTTCTTCCTTCTTCTTCTCTTCTTCTCTTCTTCATTTTCTTCTCCGGGCCGCTCCGCATCCATGCTGGCATGGAGGGAGGCTCCCGCTGTTTGATGGCGTCTCCTTGTCTGACGGTTCTTAAATAACGGGGGCGGGGCCACCTGGCACATGGGACATGACGGGACTTCCCTGTGGCATTCCCCGTGACGTCACAGGGAAGTCCCGTCAAGTCACCATGCGTCAGAGGGGGGCGGGGTCACCGGGTGGCCCCGCCCCCCGTTATTTAAGAACCGTCAGATGAGGAGACGACGTCACACAGCGGGAGCCTCCCTCCATGCCAGCATGGGTGCGGAGCGGCCCGGAGAAGAAAATGAAGAAGAGAAGAAAAGAAGAAGAGAAGAGCGGGAGCCTCCCCCCATGCCATGGGTGCGGAGCGGCCCGAGGAGAAGAAGATAGAAGACGCCGTGGAGGAGATGCTGGATGAGAACGCTGGAGGAAGAACCAGAAGAGCCAGAAGAACCAGAAGAAGATGAAGGAAGATAGAAGAAAGAAGAAGCATTTAAATAAAGGAATTGTCAAAAACTGTCTCTTTTTAACATTTTTGACAGTTTTTTAGTGAAATGGTAGGGGTAAGTACCCCCTTACCATTTCACACGGGGGGGGCGGGATCTGGGGGTCCCCTTGTTAAAGGGGGCTTCCAGATTCCGATAAGCCCCCCACCCGCAGACCCCCACAACCACCGGCCAGGGTTGTGGGGATGAGGCCCTTGTCCTCATCAACATGGGGACAAGGTGTTTTGGGGGGCTACCCCAAAGCACCCTCCCAATGTTGAGGGCATGTGGCCTGGTACGGTTCAGGAGGGGGGGCGCACTCTCGTCCCCCCTCTTTTCCTGCGGCCTGCCAGGTTGCGTGCTTGGATAAGGGTCTGGTATGGATTTTTGGGGGGACCCCACGCCGTTTTTTTTTTTTTGGCGTAGGGTTCCCCTTAAAATCCATACCAGACCTGAAGGGCCTGGTATGGAATTTAGGGGGACTCCCACGTCATTTTTTTTTTTTTAATTTTGGTTTGGGGTTCCCCTGTGGGGAATTCCCATGCCGTTTTTATCAATGAACTTCTATGTATATTGTCGGCAATGCAATAGCCGCGAGTAGTTTTAAATGGGTTTTTTCCTTCGAAATGTCATTTTGCTGTCAGACTGTTCTAAACACGGGAAACATGCGCCCCTTTACAGACATACTATAGACACCCCCCAGCTACAAAATTTAAAGGGATATTATACTTTTATTGTTTGACTTTAAGCATTATTAAAATCACTGCTCCTGAAAAAACGTCAGTTTTTAAAATTTTTTTTTGCATTGATCCATGTCCCCTGGGGCAGGATCCGGGTCCCCAAACACTTTTTATGACAATAACTTGCATATAAGCCTTTAAAATTAGCACTTTTGATTTCTCCCATAGACTTTTAAAGGGTGTTCCGCGGCATTCGAATTTGCCGCGAACACCCCAAATTGTTCGCTGTTCGGCGAACTTGCGAACAGCCAATGTTCGAGTCGAACATGAGTTCGACTCGAACTCGAAGCTCATCCCTAGTTGTAGGCCCTCAGCGCTATCCACTATTCTTAAACAAGAGGACTTATACGACTCCTGGAGGTGCATGCATGATATGGAGAGAGACTACACCTACTTCTCCCCACCACATCAATCTTATTCTCGAATTGACATGTTTATAACAGATAAGCATCTACTTCAGTCTATCACCGTTTCTCATATAGGAACCATTTCGCGGTCTGACCATGCTCCAGTCACGATAAAACTAGCATCCCCTACACAAACCGCCAGACATACGGTTTGGCGACTGAATACCTCCCTCCTTAACAATCCCACTTTTGAGTCTCGGATACAATCCGAGATTGACAATTATTTCCAGCAAAATGTAAATTCTGTAACTGATCACGCTATTCTTTGGAATGCTCACAAGGCTTGTCTAAGGGGTCTCTCCATAAAACTTGGGGCCCAAGCAAAAAAACATACTACTGAGTCCCTCCTAAAACAAATTTGATCTCTTGAATTCACGAACAAAAGATTCCCCTCTAGTAATATCTCCATAGAACTTAAAAATCTCAGACTTAGCTCAACGATCACCTTCGCAAAAATTTTGACTATTACATAAAGAGACTACGATTATATAACTACTCATCAGCCAATAAACCAGGGAAATTTATGGCCAGACAATTTAAAAAACAAATCTCCAACAAAAGAATTGCCTTTCTCACTGGTTCTCAAGGACAGCACCTGACTAATCCGCTAGATATTGCCAATGAATTTGGCAATTTCTATACAAAACTTTACAATCTTACGGAAACAGACCTCAATCTGCTCCCTCCCAAACTGACATAACAAAATTTCTATCCTCTATCTCCCTCCCCTCTATTTCTTCAGAACAACTTGACCTCTTAGCAGCTCCTTTCTCTCATAATGAAATCCAAAAATTGATAAAAAACTTACCACTACATAAGGCACCAGGACCTGATGGACTACCCAATGAGTACTATAAACGCTTCACCCAACCCTTAGTCCCCCATTTATGTAACATGTACAACTAATTTGCTACCACAGGTTTAATCCCTAAGGAATCCCTCGATGGCTTAGTGGTCACCATTCCAAAACCGGGAAAGGCTCCAGATAACCCTGCCAACTACCATCCGATCTCACTCCTCAACACAGATACTAAACTTTATGCCAAACTCCTTGCTCAACACCTCTCCACTATCATCCCCCAGATTATTCACCCTGATCAAGTGGGATTTTTGCCCGGCAGACAGGCCTCAGATGGAACCAGATGTTTTATTGACCTTATCCAACGGACGGAGCATATTCGAGCGCCTTCTCTCTTCTTATCTTTGGATGCAGAGAAGGCGTTCGATAGGGTTTATTGGCTGTACATGGAGGCAGTGTTCCGCAAATTTTAACTGTCGGGCACCTTTCTTACTGCCATATTAGGCTTGTACACTCACCCATCTGCATGCATTTGGACTTTGGGTGTCGTCTCCAACCCCTTTCAGATTACTAATGGCACCCGACAGGGGTGCCCGTTGTCCCCTCTAATATTTACCATGATAATGGAACCCTTAGCACAACTCATTAGATCTGACCCATCGATCTCGGGGATAAAAATTGGAGAAGTTGACCACAAAATTGGCCTATATGCAGATGACGTAATTATAGCCTTAACCAATCCTTTGTTGTCCCTTCCTGCAGTCCAAAGGGTCCTAGAATTGTTCAGTGCCATATCAATGTATAAGCTGAATCACAGTAAATCCCTAATGCTTAACCTTGGCCTAGACCCTCAGACTGTAAAATCCATTAACTCTACCTCACCATTTGCTTGGGCCCCCAACTCCTTTCTCCCATGTTTGGGAATCCATCTAACATTCCCTAGCCAGTTAATATTGAGAACCAACCTAGAAGACTTCGTAGGCAAGCTCACACAGCTAGTAAAAGAACTGAGTAAGGTTCCAGCCTCTTGGGCAGGTAGGGTAGCTCAGGCAAAAATGTATTTACTTCCCCATGTTTTATATTTTTTTTCGTACAATACCCCTACCTTTAGCACAAAACCAGCTCAAGAAACTCCAAGGGATCATTAATAATTTCATTTGGCAACAAAAGCGTCCTAGAGTAAAAAAAGCTATACTTGTAACCCCAGTTCAACATGGAGGCTTGGGTGCACCAGACATCCAAGCATATCACCGAGCAACTATTTTAGATCAATTGAAATCTTGGCAGTCAGATAACCACCACACAACCTGGAAACAAATTGAAGCCACCATACTGCTTATGAACACTAAACTCTTCCTCGCCGCGTTATGGCTTAATCTTCATCCTAAGCGATACCCTCTCGATACCATCACATCCTCCATAAGAGTCTGGTCCGGACTACTGCAATTCAATGGAGGGATCTCAGTAGACACTCTAGCAACACTACCCATTGAGGCGATGCACCTTATCTCCCCAGACTTACCCCTTTTGGAGTAGACAAAAGCCGGAATCACCAGCTTTGATATGCTTTTCTCGCCTTCAGGTTTGCATACCTTCGAACATCTAACACAGCAGTTTGGTCTATCCAAGCACACGTTCTTTCTCTACTTGTGGATTAGATCCAGCCTGTCAAAACTGGGCTGGTCATCCTCGGACTGTGTCTTGCTCCCCCTGATCAAGTTCTGCAACCTGGATACATCCAATGCCAAAGGAATCTCTCTAGTGTATAAACTGCTCACCAAGCCAGCTACCGACCTGCTATCTTCCTCCACACAGTATTGGTCCTCTTTGCTGGATCACCCACCTCCAGTTCTACAATGGCAAAAAGCCCTCACATTGCCTCTACGCCTATCTCACTGTATTAACCATTGGGAATCACTACAGAAGCTTTTTCACAAATGGTACAAAAAGGCTAGCGAGGATATACCCGAATACCTCGCCCAAATGCTGGAGAGGCTGTGATAAAATTGGATCTCTTGCACATATATGGTGGGAGTGCCACTTCGTTAAGAATTTTTGGAGGAAGGTACAGAAACTAATTGGATCTCTGTGTGGTTTATCCCCATGTATGTCTCCACTCGACCTGCTCCTGGGACTCTCAATCCCCACATGGCCAAAACACTTACAAACGCTGGTCACACACATCCTAATAGCAGCAAGACTAACGATTGTGAAGAAATGGAAATCAACAGACCCGCCCTTATTAAAAGATACCATTCGATTACTAAACCTGCACTTCCAGATGGAGTTTTCCTTTGCCAAGGCCAACCTGGAAATCCTGGATCTCTGACCCGATAAGCTCACCACTGTGCTAGCAATATTAACTTTTCCTGAATTGGTTTCCACATCTTGCACCCTTTACATCACATAAGCCTACAACACCTCGGTGTGCTAATCAGTGCAGTTTCCCTTTGTTTATCCCAGTACCATTATTACCCTTGGGAGTTCACCTCCTCACTAGGCTAACAGACCGGTACAATGTTATGATAATATTTTCTATGTCTTTGTTATACAAATGTTTATCTAATGCTAAACCTTTAGTCTTGATGTAGCTTGATAGAGGCTACTCATCAGTATTCTCTTATCACTTTTGATGTTTATATATGCATAATAACGCCAGGGTATGCCCAATTGGCGATGTTCTGTATTCCTTTTCCTTCTTACAATACAATAAAAACTTTAAATTAAAATTCTATTCATCTCCTCTACATAGGCAACACTGTCAAGAATGACGATACTGCCCCCTTTGTTAGCCGGGCAGACGATAATGTCATTCCTCTGTTTAAGAAAGTCCAAACCTCTATTAAAGACTGTATCTATCCTCTTTTTCTTTATAGTCAATTTGTCAAGATCTTTAAATACTAGGTCCCTAAATGGACCTGGTCCATTAGTCCCAACAGCTACCCCCACATTACCAGTGGTATTTGTTTTTTCAATACATTGCCATCTGAACACTTTATTGTTCTTATAATCTTCCATATCACGGACATATTTCTTTTTCTTTTTAATTTTCTGTTCTGTCTCTTCCTTTTCTAACTGTTTTTTAAGATTATCAGATCTTTTCTTATAGTCCTCTAGATCTTTAAACTGGACTAGTTTCCCCCTAAGTTTAGCAATCTCCTCATCTATATAGGTTAATTTTCTCTTTTTGCAAGTAATCAAAAAATCAAGGAGTGATAGTCTAGCCTTATTGAAATATTGAAACCACTCAGATGTATCAGTATCATCATTATATGGGGCCAATTCCCATCTCAGGCTCCTAGGGACTATTTTAGATGCAATATATCTCTCCAAGAATGCCACGTCCCAATTAACATGCAGGTCTGTGGTGAGCAAGTTCTTAAGTCGCATAAAGACGCCACCAATGTCATTCTGGGGCTCAACAGATTCACTGAAGACACTCTAAGTGTCAATGACATTGCTGGCTCTAAAATCAAAATGTCCATGATGACACAACAAAGCAGCAAGTGAAATAAAGGTACCAAAAATCAAACAATAAATTCAAGATTAATCACGGTGCTAACAATAATACAGCAGCTGACATAAATTGTATGGTGACAATAAAAAGCATAAAGGTTAAGTATATGAAGCGCTAGAAGCATCAAATTATAAAATAAGAGTCCATAGTGTTAAAACAGAGTCTTTGTTCTGGGGAAATGCTGGAACCACCCACAGTGCAGACAGAGATACAATAAAGTGAACATGAGATTATCCTCCACCAAACATCAACACACTGAGCCTCTTATCAAAAAAATGGACCACTGAATTACAGGTGGTCAAACAAGCATTATATATCCACAGAACCACAGAACCACTTCAATTGGATCATAGAAGGCTGGATCTTGTAGTCCCACTCAATGGTAATTCATAGGTACATGCAAAGGATACAAGAAAGCAACTCCTCATGGTGTAGTATTTAAAACCAAGGTAAATTTATTTTTTATAAAAAGCCAGGGTACTCACATTTTGAGAAATAAAAACAGGCATATCAAAAGTTGCAATTTGTCATGGATAGCAAATGTTTCCAACCACAAAGATGGCCGCAGTCGGCACGTTACAGTGTCATGATGTCAGAGCTCCACCCTACGCAGCGTTTCATCCGAGAGGAATGTCGTCAGGGGAGTGGAGAACCACTGATTTAGAGCATTGAGCTAAAATCTAGCTCAAAACAATCCTATTATTCTAATTGTGGGCATTTGAGGGAAACCAAGTGAGTGTTAGAAGCCCTGCTTGTCTTTTTAGGTTGGGCTTTGTGTGCCTTTTCTGAAAATTAGCTTCATTTCCTGTCACATAGTTAAACAGGAAGTGAGGGTAAATCCCTACCAATGTCTTACCTTGGGGTGTACACAGCAAAATGCTAGAGTGCAATTTGCTGTGTACACCCCAAATTATTAGGTATTTTGGACTTTGGGGTTTATTTACTAAAGGCAAATCCACTCTGCACTACAGGTGCACTTGGAAGTGCAGTCGCTGTAAATCTGAGGGGAAATCCCAAGTTTAGGGTTGTCCACAGAAAAGGAATAAAGAGGAAAGGAAATCTTCCAATGGGGACACTAGTTCTGGTGACCTGGGGATCCCCAAGAAATTCCCTTAATTTGCAGGAATTTCCTCTCACTTCCTGTTTGGCTATGGGACAGAAAGTAAAGGGAAATCTCCCCAATAGGACAGAAATCTGACAGGGGTTTAACCCTCCCTTACTCCAAAATGAAAAAAAAAAGTTCTACCTATAGCTCTACTTTAATCTGTGCAGTGCCATGCAGCATACCTCATGTTTAAACCTAAACATAAACTTCTGACACAGGAGTTTGAAGAATCACTCTTTTATAAGCTGTGCGTACAGGGGAACTAATGACATCATAAAACAACATGATCAATGCACATCATCTCATGTCTGTTACTGCTGGTTAAAAGAAAAAAACAGGTTTCATATCCAAAACTAAAAAAACAATTTTTTTCTTTTATAATAATTAATCAGATTTGGTGCTGTTGATATAGTAAATCCAAGCATTAATGTAAAAGTACAAAGCTGTATTACACATGCAAATTATGTGATGGTGATGCCAAAATGTGATGTCACTGAAAATCTTACATTTCCATAACAACTCATACAGCTTAATGAGATTGTAATGCTTGTAATTTTTTTTAGTTAAAATAGTAAGCATGTTATACTTACCTGCTCTGTGCAATGATAATGCACAAAGCAGCCCTGGATCTCCTGTTTTGGGGTTCCCTGCTGGCGATCTTGTATCCTCCTCTTCTGTGTCTGCCCTCATAGCAAGCTGCTTGTGAGCTAGATCCTGAGCTGGGCTGTGTGCATCTATAGACACACTCGGTGCAGCTTGGCCCCGCCCCCATTCCTTTCTCACTGAATTTGACTGACAGCAGCATGAGCAAATGGCTCCCTTTACTGCCGAGTATCCTGTGAGAAGAGAAAAAGGGGTGAAGAGCTGCTACAGACAGGCACAGCACTGGATCAAAATCAGTCTCAGGTAAGTATTTAAGGGGTGGGGGTCACAGACACATGAAGATTTCTTACTTTATTGCAGAGAGTGCATTAAGATAAGAAAAAAAAAACATTCTTGCCTTTAGAACCACATTAAAGGCATCTCCCAAGCATGTAATTGAAAGAATTTGTGTTTTTCACAATGTCACCATCGAAGGTCCCTCTCCCTGCTTAACAGTCCTTTTTTTTCCACTAATATTAATCCTCCAGGGCATTGTCTATTATCCTTGAATATGAGCAAAATTGATTTGCCAGATTTGCCCTCTATAGACTTCAACAGGCTTCAAATTAGGGATGGGCCGAACACCTTCCTGCATCCAGCCTGACATTCAGACTCTCTATCTTAGATGCATGAGCCAACTGCTCACAGATTACATGCAAAAAGTGTCATCTTTTCTTCCCATGTGAGTTACTAACTTACAAGTATTTCTCAGTGCTATTAATGCTGCACTTAATTCGGTGCCCCCTATTGTGTTCTCTTGGTCCTGCAGGTGTATCCATCCACCCAGTACTTCTATTGGTCTGAGGTTCCCTGTTGTTGTGAGACTGTTCATCGGAAGCCCTTACTATGTGATGAGCCTGATTCTAACTGTCACAATGTGAGTTGCCATTTATCTTTTCACCACAAAAAAAAGTTAAAATACTACACTCAGGTTTGCAGTCTCTTTAGAGGTGTTGCATCCAGTGCATTGAGATCAGCAGAATGTTACCCTGAACACTCCAAGTGGACTCCATGAACTTTTTGCTTTGCTGCATAGACATTTATGTACACACAAACACTTATTGTGTCATATACTCCATTACTACTAGAATTATGCATGAACCACAATGTTAAATGATGTTTTTGGATAATAGAATGAACTAATGTCTCAGAATTTGACACTTTGCTGAAAATCTGATAAAACAATAAATCATTAATGATTAGAAATCTTTGTATAAAATAACTTTTATTTTACATTTTGTACTTTGCAAGGGGTGATTTAATGAAAAGCCTGGAGACAAATACACAGTACTGTCCACTATATCTCATTTTCATACATCTTTTTTTAACTTTAATTTAGTTTTTAATTTATATTTTATCAACTTTATTAAAATAAGATGAGGTTGCTAAATAAAGAGGAGAAAATACAATCTGTAAAATGTATGTACTAAAATAAGACAGATAAAAGGCAAAGGAACCATGGCGAGAGAAATACTATACAGAGAGTCTCTCTCTCTTCTTTTCTCTCTCTTCTCTCTCTCTCTCTACACAGTGTACACTGTATAGGTTTTATATTTAACACACATACTTATTAACATATGCTAAATTGTATGTACTTTGAATATGGATAATATTGTGGTAGGTAGTAGAGTACAAAAACCACAAATGCTGGCACTCAGAACACTAATATGATGACTCACAATGATAGTAATTAAATAATAAAAATAGGGTAATAAATGTCCACATCTATTTAAATCAGAAATGTCCGATAAATGGTACTGGTTGGTGAGTCTGGAGGGATGGATCAGGATAATAAAATTGTTCTCACAAAGGGCTGCTCTTCTCCAAAGTGAAGTCAACTCGAAATCAATATAGAGAAGCAAAAACAGAAAAGCGCCTCTAAGTGAAATGTTTATTCAATCAAGCAAAGAAGTAATTAGCACTTACATTAAAATAAGTAGAGGAATACTCGTCAGGAAGGGCAATGTCCTAAGGATCTGGCCGGTGTCAGTGGCATGTTTCCCGGAGGTACCAATCCCGGGTCTGTGAGCCACAAGGAGCCGGAGAGGAAGCCGGCTATGTCTTATAGGGGAGAGGTAATGAACGGCTCATGGAAACAGTGTGTGATGTCAGCGCTGGCAAGGGAAAACAACGCGTTTCAGAGCATGCGCGCTCCTTTATCAAAAAACGTGTTGTGTTTCCTTGCCAGCACTGACATCACACACTGTTTCCACAAGTCGTTCATTACCTCTCCCCTATAGGACATAGCCGGCTTCCTTGTGGCTCACGGAGCCGGGACTTGGTACCTCCGGGAAACATGCCACTAATCCTTAGGACATTGCCCTTCCTGACGAGTATTCCTGTACTTATTTTAATGTAAGTGCTTATCACTTTTTTGCTTGATTGAATAAACATTTCACTCAGAGGTGCTTTTTTGTTTTTGCATAGGTAGTAGAGTAGCTGCTGTTGCTGGTGATGAAAGTTGCCAATATCAGTGCACAGTTGCTGCTAACACAAGCAAAATTCTGAACTTTCTGTACCTCTGTTCTTACAGGCAAAAGGAGGCTTTAGAGGCATCAGGTATGGAACAGACATATGATATATCCATAAAAAGGATAAAAAAAAGAGAACCTGTCACACCAACCACCACCAACATATATACTCATATGCAAATACAAGAGCAAAAACAGTCCATATCTACATATACACATACTGTATGTACACAAATGTCTATTATGCATTAGATATCGCTGCACAAACAAGAGATAAATGAAAATGTAGGATTCTCATTTTAATATTACTCTGACCTAAAGAGCTGTAATGATTTCTAATACATAGCCTATTTGGAATTTTGAGTGTCTTCCTATCTTACCATTTCCCAAGTGAAAGGAATTTTAAACTTAGAAATATATTTTATTTATAAAGTTGACAGTCTCTTCTTTCTTAATTCACCCATTCTTAACAGCCCTAAAAACAAAATATATATCTAAAAAATAAAAATATACACCTAGTTATTGACCATACAGTACTGATGGATGTTTTAAAACCTACACAAATTTGAGGCCCATGTATGCAGAATAAATAAGAAAAAAAAATTACAGGAGTGCGCATGCGCGGGATTTCCGGGAAGACGTGCTGACCGGGAGCTCCGACCTGCTTGGGCCTTCTGCAGTGTCTAACAGCAGCTTTCAACAGCGGGAACTCCCAAGACAGACCCCCCCAAGCAGCGGATAGCTCCGGGCAGAACCCTGCATGAGGAGGAACACGCAGAGGAAGGAGGTCAGCCGGCAGCTCGATTTCGGCCTACTCGCCCCCACAGCCCCTAAGATGGCAGCCGCATCCTCTCTAGGCGGAGGCACAGGGGACCAGGAATCCATAGCGGACCCCCCTGCTACTATCCAGCTTGCTAATACTCTGCTGGCCACCCCTGTGAGTACCCAGCCTCCGCAAATTTTCTCCCCTGCCTCCACTGAGTCGCTCCTTAGCAAAATAATGACAGGCATGCTGCACACCCCCATGCTGCAATCCTCCCTCAGCCTCCCAGGCTCCCAACAGGCTCTCCCTATGCATTTAACCCATCAGCCTGACATGGCCCAATTACTGAATTGTTTCTCAGATATGCTTACAGCTGGCCTGGCTCAGAATGCAACACAGATCACCACTTCTACCAAAGCAGACCTGCAAAGCCTTGGGGCCCACATCGATGTTATTGAACAAACTGTAGATAACACAGCAGCATGCACCAATCAAAACACTATTTGTATCCAGACGCTGCAAGACCAACTCAAAATTGCACTAGCTAAAATTGACGATTTAGAGAACAGAAGTCGGAGATACAACTTCAGCATAAGAGGTATTCCGGAATCGGTCACCAATATTCCAGACACAGTACAACTCTTAATAAAAGAAGTCATCCCAGACATCCCGAGCCACAAACTCGGGCTAGACAGAGCCCACAGAGCTCTTCAACCCCCTCGCCAAGATGGGCTCACGAGGGATGTAGTGGTGAAACCCCACTACTATGGAATCAAAGAGGAAAAAGAGGAAATCATGAGACGGTCCTGATCCATGGACAACCTCTCAATACAGGGAAACAAAATACAAATTTTCACGGACATATCAACAACCACAATTCAAAAACGGAGAACCCTAAAGCCTCTTCTTGAAATCCTAACACAGACATACATAAAATATCGCTGGTCCTTTCCTTTCCGCCTTCAATTTCAACATAAGGACAGGTTTTACAGCTTCTCTAACTTTCAAGAAAGTGAACACTTACTCCTGTGACTAGGCTTCATCACCCAAGAATTACCCCTCCAGGAGTTTACTCACTGACCAGGTTCCTCCAAAAGGCCCCCACCAGGAAGCCCTATTACTCCGATTTGGAACATGCAGCAAACGAAGAGACATCGGGAATCCCATCCACCGAGATGACTCCTTATTCCACCTATCCTCCAAGGATATTGTTCTCTCATCTCGGGTTTATTTTTTTTTTTTTCCTGACTGTGTAGTGACCTGAACTACACCCACCGACTTCCTTGCTCCACTCACAAGTGCGGGTCATTCTTCCCATAAACCCGTGTCGAATCCCTCCCTTGAAGATCGTGAGAGAAGGCTCCCTCTGAGGATTTTCTTTCTGAGTGGACTACCCCCCGATACCTCATGATTTAATATTCTGGACCGAGTTCTCTGATCTCAGGATATCCATGCTATTCGTCATGGTCTTGATGCTAATCCTTACCCTATCCCCTTCCCCTCCATTTATCCTTTCCCCCTCCTTCCCCCCCCGCCCCCTATATTACCCAACGACATTTCCCAAGAGAATTGTCTGAAGTTCTAATTGTCTGTTTAAAGGTTCATTGGTTTTTCAAAGTTATCCAATTTTTTTTGTTTTTTTTTGTTATTTTTTAGAGCTCCCCAGCTTCAAGGTCCCATAATACTCTCATGTTTGGGGACCCAGCGGCCTGAGCGGCCATGCATGTCACTCCCTCTGCTGTGACCTAGAGGGTTTTTTCCCTCGGGTGGCATCAGAACAGCCACCCTTCCAGAGGTTGTTTTTTTTCCGAGCCCTCTTTTTTTGTGGATCTCAGGCCAAGGACTTGGCTTGCCAGTCCTGTCTGCTACTTTCCTAGGTGATCTCGCCTAGGACTGCTCACCTTCCTATTTCACCTTCTTATCTTAATTACTCTGTTCTATTACTCTTTCCCCCCTAGGTTTTGCATCCTTTTACCTTCTCTCCCCTTATACTCCCCCCAGGAACCTGCATGGAAGGCTACTGCCAACCAAAAACTCCAGATGAGGTACCGTCTCGGTCTTTCTAGAACCAAAACCCGATCAACTAGGTCTCAGGTAGGTCCTTACTACATGTACTTGCGCCCACCCTCTCGTGCTCATGGCTGACCCCTCACCTTTGCAGAAGGCTCTTAAGATAGCCTCACACAACACCCAAGGTCTAAACTCCCCTACAAAAAGACGCAAAGCCTTCCAAAGCTATAACTGTAGGGGCTTAGACATAATCCTCCTTCAGTAAACCCATTTCCCTAATAGTTATACCCCCTCTTTTCTCCATAACAAGTATCCCACCTTTTTCCTAGCGAACGCAAATGACAAGAAAAGGGGGGTAGCTATACTATTTTCCAAACGGATTTCTTTTGCTCACTCTTTGACTATTAAAGATAAAGAAGGGAGATACATTCTAGTCAAAGGCACGATAGAGGGAAACCTTTACACCATCATATCCTATTATGCACCCAACCGAGGCCTGGCTAAATTCTTCTCCTCACTGCTCACATCCCTCTCCCCCCATTTCAAGGGCAGGGTGATCATGGGTGGTGACTCCAATATCACTTTCGATCAGTTGCTGGATAGCTCAGCCCAGGGGATTCCCCACCTCAAAAACCCCCCCAAACAAAGTCTCTAAATCGCCAGACTCCTCCACTCACTAGGCCTTATTGACACCTGGAGGGAATTAAACCCATCTGCAAAAGATTATACACACTACTCAGCCCCACATAAAAACTACGCTAGAATCGATCACATATTTTTACCCACCTCTGAAATACACACAGCCTCCCATGCCTCCATACAAGACGTTCCGTGGTCTGATCACTCCTTAGTGACACTGAAACTTTCAAACTCTATGTCTCCCCCAGGAACACGCCAGTGGCGCCTAAACGAAAAGATCCTCTCCAATCCAGTGCATTGCATTATGTTGGAAAAGGACATTAGGGAATACTTCCTGATAAACGACACCGCTGATATCTCCCCAAGCACTCTTTGGAGTGCCCACAAGACAGTAATAAGAGGGAAGATTATTTAACTTTCCTCCAGACTAAAACGTGAACGACAATTGGAAGTCCTAAAATTTGAAAGAGAATTCAAAGAACTTAGCTCGTCTCACAAACGGAATCCCACTCACACTAAACTTTCCAATCTGGGGCGTGGCCTGAGCAGGGCATGTGAGCGGTCGCACTACACGGAGCTCCCGCTGTTAATCCTCATCTGATCCTTCTCCCGCTACCAATTCAGACTCTCACCTACCCCATCTGCCGCCGGACACCCCCGTGATTCCCGTAGTGCTTACCCTGCGCTACATGGTCCTCATGAAGCCCCGTAAGGGGGATAAAGAAACTGAGAACGGGCCCAGCATGGAGATCCAAGACACCCCTCAGGCGCAGAGGATGGTGAGAGGCTCCGCTAAACAGCATGACGGCGGCGGTAAGTCTCATACTGCCCAAAAGCACCAGGGGAAAGACCAGGGGAAAGACCAGCCTAGAGACATGCTGTACTATGCACAGAAGTTGCAAGGGGCAGGCTGCTCGAATCCTTCAACCATGCAGGCCCTTCCTTATGACACTAGCAGAGGCCGCAGCCCTCCAGCATTAGATGACACAGTGCCGCTGGAATCATCCCTGATCTCTACCCCGGATATGTTTGACATGCTGCAGGATGATTCACAACAACCCACACTGAATGATATATTGCGTGCTGTGCACCGCTGTACTGCCTCAGTGGATGGCTTAAAGGAGCAGTTTGGGGGTCTTACAGAAACGGTCTCTCTATTAAGGCAAGACCTCCAGAAAATCAAGGAGAGAACCACAGCAGTGGAGGGCAGAATTAGCGATGTGGAGGACCAGATGCCCCCACTTACTAGAGACACCAGAACAGCACTACAGCAGGCGACGCAAGCTAACGCCAAAACTGACGACATTGAGAACCGTCTCAGACGGAATAATGTTTGCATTGTGGGACTTCCAGAAAAGGTGGAGGGCAGAGACCTAACGGCATTTGTGGAGCAATGGCTGCAGGACACTTTTGGCAAGGAGGCCTTTACACCACTATTTGCAGTAGAGAGGGCACACCGCACACCGCCGCGACCCCACCCCCCAGGCAACCCGCCAAGATCCATGCTGGCGCATCTACTGAATTACAAAGACCGTGAGATCATACTTAAGCTAGCGAGGGAAAGAGGCTCCGTCCATTTTAATGGGACAAAAATCTCATTTTACCCAGACTTTTCTGCTGAGGTGCAGCGAAAAAGGGCCAAATTTGCAGAGGTGAAGAAACGCCTGCAAAAACTTCAAGTAACATACGCCATGCTGTTCCCAGCTAAGCTACGCATTACTGCCAGAGGTCAGGCTACTTTTTTTGAATCGGCAACGGAAGCGACATCATGGCTAGATCATAATGAACAAGACCTACGGAGACGCCGAGAGAATGAAAGGGGTGACTGATGGCTGGAGAATAATCCTGATAAGGTCGGTAAGCTGTTGGAGGATGGTTACAATACATGGTTAACGGGACACTTCTCATTAAGCCAATTTCAGCGTTTTGAACGGGCTCAAACAAACCACTGAAATGAGCTCAATACCACAATGGGTGAGTCGCATCCACAAGATCTTGCAGATCACCAATAGGTCCCAGTTTCAGGGACAGGTTAACATTTGCCCGGTTGGCACAAGTTCGATTGACTGTTATGAATCTAAAGAAGCAAGGGGACGGTCTACTTTCATCCCATATCGATGGGCCAAGGGTGGCCATAATAACACCAGGGACTGTCTCCCCCGTTTCATTTCTGTTGCGCAGTTGCGCCTTGCTCTAAGTTACACTCTCTGCTGCATCATATCACTAAATCTAAATCTTGGTCAGTTTATGTCCATGGGCTATCACAAGGAACTGCCTACATTCCCACAGACATGGGACACTTCACGTTCCAGGTGCGAGGCCGGCTGGCTCTTGCTCCACCCGGATAAGAATTCAACTTACTGGATATGGCTACTACAATAATGGTGTCCTGGAATGTCCGAGGTGTACATGATCCACTAAAACGCACAATGATAAGTTCATGTTTAAAGAAGTTTCACCCTGCTATTGTGGGGTTGCAGGAGACTCACCTCACAAAGGATACAGTGGGCATCCTGCAGGCAGTACTCATGGGTTGGCAGGGCTTATCACTCCACACACTCTGCGTTTTCTCGTGGAGTGAGTGTGTTGGTTCATAAGTCCCTGGCCTACCAGGAATTAGACTCTGCTATTGATCCATTAGGTAGATATGTATTCATTCACTGCAAGCTGTTTACTTTTACCCTGATTATTGCTTTTGTTTACATTCCCCCCCCCCGTTTTCTAGAGAGATATTGCAGCTCCTGCTGATGTACCTGGTTGACAAGCCTGATATACCCACTATAATTATGGGTGATTTTAACGGGTATCTTGACCCAAAACTTGACAGACATCCTCCGGTCCAAGCTCCACTGGGGGGAAGAGGCACTATCTTGAGCCGCCTGCTGGTGGAGGTTGGCTGGATAGATGTCTGGAGAGCGAAAAACCCAACATCCAAACAATTCTCATGTTTTTCTAAATCACATAGCTCGCTCTCACGCATTGACTTATGTGTGGGGTCCTCACATGTTGTAAATCTAATTGCCAAAGTTGAGTATTTTCCTAGAGGGGTGTCAGATCACTCCCCAATAGTAACACACCTGATAACGCGCCCTGAGGTCTCTTTGCCCAAAGCTCCTTGGAAACTTAATGCCTTTTGGCTAAAGCTTTTCACGTCCCAAGAAAGGGTAATGAAGCAAATTGAACAATACTTTTATGAGAACCGACTTCATCCGGATGGTGCAACTAAATGGGATGCTTTTAAGGCATGTCTTAGGGGCACATTCATAACAGAAATAGAAACCATTAAACATAATTCATCGGCCCTCGTGAAACAGGTTGAAGACCAGGTGCGGCGGCTTGAGTTATCCTATGTCACGGATCCTTCTGAATCTGCAAGGGAGGCGTGGATATCGGGACCTGGACCAGTTGAGATCCTCCAATGCAGAGCGGAAACGATTTTTTACTAAGCAAGCTTTTTACGAGGAAAGGGAAAAGACTAGTCTGTTACTGGCCAGAATTGCCAAGTCTCAGCAGTCGTCACCGGCTATAGGAGCTATCAGGTGCTCAAATGGGAGATTAGTAAATGACACTGAATCAATTATTAATGAACTAGCGTCCTTCTATCAGGATTTATATAAGCCATGTGAGAACTATACAGATGAGGCATTACAGGAGTACATAGACAAGATTTCCCTGCCTGTCCTGTCGTGTCAGGCGCGCATGGAACTGGAGGCCCCAATTACGCTGGACGAATTGAAGGAGGCGGCTGCCTCCTTTTCTACGTGCAAGGCGCCAGGGGATGATGGGCTCCCAATGGAGGTGTACACACAATACGGGGAGGCGATTTTACCGAAATTGCTGGAGGTATTCAACTCATCCTTTAAATCAGGAAAGCTACCAACATCTATGACAAGGGCCAATATTATATTACTACTTAAACCCGGTAAGGACCCTGTAGATCCCAGTTCATACAGGCCTATCTCGCTACTGCAGAGTGACGTGAAATTACTGGCCAAAATTCTGGCCCTAAGGGTTAATAGAGTTATCTCTTCCATCATACATCCTGACCAGGCAGGTTTTATGCCCAAGAAGTCAACCGCCACTAACCTGCAACGACTCTTTCTGAACATGCAGACCCAAACAGAGGTGACCGGCAGTAGGGCACTGTTGTCTCTTGACGCTAATAAAGCATTCGACAGTGTTAGCTGGCGATACCTGTGGGCTTTACTGTTCAGATTCGGGTTTGGTCCTAGGTTTATTACATGGGTACGGCTGCTGTATGCTTCACCGCAGGCAGCGGTGCGAGTAACGGACAGGATGTCACAGGTCTTCGCACTGGGTAGGGGGACCAGGCAGGGGTGCCCCTTGTCCCCCCTGCTATTTGCGTTGGTCATAGAACCACTTGCCGCACAGGTCAGAGAATGTCAGCAGATTAAGGGATTTAGATATGGTGAAGTGCATGAGAAGATAATGCTTTATGCGGATGATATGCTCCTCTTTTTGGAGGACGTGGATGCCTCATTGTCCCATGCAATGTCCCTGATTGCAGACTTTGGCCACTGTTCAGGTCTTACGATTAACTGGTCCAAGTCTGCATTGATGTTTTTGGACGAGACTCCGGATTTGTGGGCGAGTCTCCCGTGTCCGGTCCCAGTTGTAACCTCCTTTAAGTATTTAGGCGTCTACATATCCCCCAATTTGAATGATTACTACAAACTAAACATATACCCCCTACTGACACGTTTTAGAGACAAAATAAATATATGGAACAGACTTAAAATATCCTTGGCGGGGAAGACGAATCTCATAAAGATGATTCTGATGCCCCAGCTCCTATACATGCTGCATAATACGCCGATAGTTATCCCCCTCAAAATATTTAGAGTTGTTAATACGCTATTCAGAACACTGCTGTGGCACAACAAGCCTCCTAGGATCAAGTTGGAGCAACTGCAATATCCAAAGGAGGGAGGAGGTCTTGCACTCCCCAATCCTTGGATATACAACATCTAATAGGGGCTATGGCTCCATCCCCTGCAGGCTCCTCGGCCAAACTTCTGCTGAGGGGAGCAGGGGTGGAATCCATACCAGAGGGACTAGAGGCTCAGAGATTCCAGAAACCCAATAAACAGATGCCAACTTACGCACTTCTCCAAAAAGTATGGAACAAGGTTAAACAGCTGCAGCATGTCACGGGATACACCGCCTACAGCCCAATATGGGAAAATAATTCCTATGAGGAACTGGCCAAAATTAAGCAGGGTTCTAGATGGTGCCCTCTGGGAATTACTCACCTAAAACACATATTTCAGAATGGGAAACTGCTATCTTTTGCAGACTTGCAGTCTGAATATGCATTACCATCTACTATGCTGTTTTATTACCTACAATTACAACATGCAATACAGGCCCAGGGTAGGGCAGTGGAGTGGGTACAGTCACCCACCCCTATTTTTCACATATTACAAGAGGCAACGGACACAAAGGGTATAATATCTCAATGCTACCTCATGCTTCTGTCCTCTTTTCTAGAGGGGCATCCCATGAAGGCGGTGTCACAATGGGAAGAAGACTTGGGACCCGTTACAGGGGAGCAGTGGGAGGAGGCCCTTCAAGCTGTCAATACATGCTCCCTGAACGTTTCACAAAAAGTTTCCCAATTATATATTTTGCTGAGAGTGCATTATACACCAGTAAAATCACACAAAATGGGGAGGTTACAAGATCCACTGTGTAGCAGGTGCAGAAATGCACCAGGTGATCTGATTCATCTCCTCTGGCGATGCCCCAAACTCCATAGATACTGGACAGGGGTTATGACCTTACTCAATAGGGTTTTTCAAACTAATGTTCCCCTTGACCCGTTGGGATGCCTTCTGGGAATACTGGAAGAGGCCATCCCGGAGAATATAACTAGAATGGCCTTTGCCAGAGCCCTATTTCAGGCGAGAAAAACAATACTTCTGCACTGGAAATCAGCCACACCACCGTTGGTTAAAATGTGGATCCAACAGATGGGTAGTACCCTGGTTATGGAAAAGTACATATATCAGCATAGGGGGAACCCAGGGAAATTTGATAAGCTATGGGATGCATGGCTGGATACCCCAGGTATAAGTCCGGTAGAACTGGTACAAATGAGATTACTTAGAGGTATATAGAGATGTTTGGGATTGTGAGCAGAGGAGATACTATGTGAATCTTGGAGCAATGTCATGGATGTCAAAGATATGAGACAGTGGTATAAGGGAGGGGGGAGGAGGAGAAGGACAACAGACATACTGGTTAAAAAGAAATTTATTAAAAATGTATCCATTAATTTTCAGTTGTACATGTGAATGTGAACTTGTCAACAAGGGGAAAAAGGCCTAATTGAATGTACACATAACATATAACTGACTGTACAGAATGTGATAACCTAAATGTATAGTGATATTGTATGTTTTATAAGCAATAAAAACTTTGTTGATTTAAAAAAGAAAAAACTTTCCAATATAGAATCCACCAGGTTAGCTCTCAACCTAGCCCTCACCTCCAACTCGGAAAAACATCTTCAATGGATCAGTGGTAGTCACTACATGCGGGCGAACAAGTTTGATCCACAGTTAGCGGCTAAACTAACCCCTAAACAAAGGATTTTTGCCCTTCCCAAAATCAAATCCCTGTCGGGTTCTCTGTCCCAAAGCCCTAAAAGGATCCTGGAAGCCTTCCAGTCTTTTTATTCCAACCTATACCCTGACGACAGCCCTGACATCCACAACAACCTTGACTCCTTCTTGGAGAATATCCCACTCCCGAAACTCTCGGACTCCCACCTCTCCATCTTGGATTCACCTTTTCAGGAATCCAAGATCTGAGCAGTCATTAAAGATCTTAAAAAAGACTTTGCCCCAGGCCCTGATGGTTTTTCAAACCACTATTACAAAACCTTCACAGACGCGCTCTCTCCGTATCTGGTCCGTTTCTTCAACTCTTTAAGCAAACCTAGCTTACATATTGGTCATTCCCAAACCGGGCAAAGACCCCAGCGAAGTTAGCAACTATAGACCAATTTCGTTAATCAACAAGGATTTAAAAATTATGATGAAGATTTTGTCGAACAGACTGGCATCGTTTATAGGTTCATATATCCATAAGGATCAGGTGGGATTCATCCCAGGAAGGCAGGGACCGGATCAGATACAGAGAGCAGTAAACACAATTTCCCTTATGAATTCAGGATGGGATGGCGGTCCCCCCCAGGAAGGCTTTCTTCTATCCATAGATCTATAAAAAGCATTTGATACAGTTGCCTGGCCCTACGTCTTTACAATACTCCAGAAATGGGGCTTTGGCCCCGACTTCATTAAAATACTAGAAGCCCTCTACTTCCAACCCAAGGCACAGGTCAGATTACAGGGACATCTCTCAGAACGGTTCCCCATTCAGAAAGTCACGAGGCAGGGATGCCCCCTCTCCCCTCTTCTCTTCACGGTGGCCATAGAAACCTTGGCCATCGCAATAAGACTGCACCCAGATATTCACGGGGTCTGCTGCGGCCAATCGACGCACAAATGTGCATTATTCGCGGATGACGTTCTCTTCTTTATTACATCCCCCTTTATCTCTACTTCTAACATATACTAACTACTCCAAGATTTCGGGCATGCTTCAGGCCTAAAAGTAAACATGTCAAAATCAGTTGACCTTAACATATCAACTCCCCAAGACATGGTGGACAGACCGAAGGACCACTTCCCATTTTCCTGGAGCCCCACCTCTATTCCCTATTTAGGCATTAATCTCATGTCTAGAATCGACCAATTATACAAATATAATTACCCCCCATGTTTAAAAAAATTACAGAAGATCTAACCCAATGGTCCCTATACAAACTGCCCTGGTTAGGCAGGTAAATGCAGTCAAGATGACTCTTCTGCCCAGAATACTGTACCTTTTCCGCTCCCTTCCTATCCCACTCATCAAATCACACATCAAAAACTTACAATCTGCGATCATCCATTTTATTTGGGACAAAAAAGGGCACAGACTTTCCAAGGATGTCCTTTTCAGACGCAGAACAAAAGGAGTCCTAGGACTACCCAACCTATGGTGGTACTATCAAGCAGCCCAGCTTAACCAGTTCTTAATAATCTACCTTTAAAGGCCAAAGCCCGACTGGGTGGGCATGGAACGAGAGGCTGTCCCTAGCTATACCTTAGACTTCTTGCTCTGGAACCTACCCAAAAAACGCCCTCCTATTCTTGCCCCTACTTTATCCCACTCTATGGCACTTTGCGATTCTTTACACAAACTGAGACCCTTAACCTCTACCTGGCAACCACTCGCCCATATCTTCCACAACCCCAGGTTCCCCACAGAACTAGATATTAGGGCTTACAAATGGTGGATAGACAAAGGCCTATATAGAATACGCCACTTTTACAACTCAAATGGACCCCTCACATTATCCTACTAAGTAAAGGCTAAAATTTTCAACATCAAAGTCAAATTTTCTTTTAGATTTTTTAAAAATATATTTTCAATACATACTTTTCAATGAGTTTAAACAATTGCTTGGTATATTCGTATTATTCACAACATCTGCTACAAAAACCTAATGCTCTCTTTGGAAAATAAAATAATCAAAGTTTTCAGCTGTCATTGAAAGTTAATGTGCAGTACCCTTGATACTGAAAGCAGTAATTTCTGTACTCTCTTGAATTAAGATGAAACACAAACCAATTCAGTTGTGAGATGAAACTAGGTCACCCTAGTTCTTCTAGCATGCATCATTTTCACTGGATTTTGTTCCATCAGCTATACACTTACATGTCAACATGCAAATTTTCTGAATCTGTACATGTGTAACATCATAACATCATCAATAAAATGAAAAAGGACCACAAATCTGACAACATAAATACAAGTGCTAATGTGTTTGTTTAGCCAGAGTGATGACTATTATCAGACCTTCTATTAAGGAAGATACAGGAGGCAAAAGAGAATTATTTTCCATCCACGTACTTGCAAATTTTCGGGGCCGAAAAAAAAGACTACTTTTAGTTTAAGGCTGCTTCACGTGAGATGTATAGAAATACATTTTTTACTTCCAATAAATTTTTCTCACAATTTACTGTATATCCAAATATTGTTAAAAAAGAACGTCAGCCATTATTAAATTGAAGATATCAGGATAAAGGTAATCTTTGATGAGAAAAATATGTAGGCTGCCATATCTGTGTGGAGTAGGTGACATATATTCTCTTCTATGCTTACAATGGTCAACCTGCTGTAGTTACTACAGCACCCTCTCCTACAGGCCTTGTTCAAGAAAGTATGCAATGGGAATACAGTGCCTTGAATAAGTATTCATATTCCTTGGAATTTTCCATTTTTTTTCATGTTACAACCAAAAACAAGAATGTATGTTATTGGGATTTTATGTGATAGACCAACATATAAGTGGCACATAATTGTGAAGTGAAAGGAAAATGATATATGGTTTTCAATTTTTTTTACAAATACATATCTGAAAAGTGTGGTGTGCATTTGTATTCAGCCCCCTTTATTCTGATACCCCTAACTAAAATTTAGTGGAACCAATTGCCTTCAGAAGTCACCTAATTAGTAAATAGAGTCCACCTGTGTGTAATTTAATCTCAGTATAATTACAGCTGTTTTATGAAGCCCTTAGAGGTTTGTTAGAGAACCTCAGTGAACAAACAGCATCATGAAGGCCAAGGAATACACCAGACAGGTCAGGGATAAAGTTGTAGAGAAGTATTTAGCAGGGTTAGGTTTTAAAAAATATCCCAAGCTTTGAACATCTCACAGAGCACTGTTAAATCCATCATCCAAAAATGGAAAGAGTATGGCATAACTGCAAACCTAACAAGACATGGCCATCCACCTAAACTGACAGGCCGGGCAAGGAGATCATTAATCAGGGATGCAGCCAAGAGGCACATGGTAACTCTGGAGGAGCAGCAGAGATCCACAGCTCAGGTGGGAGAATCTGTTCACAGGACAACTATTAGTTGTGCACGCCACAAATCTGGCCTTTATGGAAGAGTGGCAATAAGAAAGTCATTGCTGAAAGAAAGTCATAAAAAGTCCTGTTTGCAGTTTGGGAGAAGCCATGTGGGGGACTCAGCAAACATGTGGAAGAAGGTGCTCTGCTCAGATGAGACCAAAATTGAACTTTTTGGAATAAAAGCAAACTCCCCCCCCCCCCCCCCCCGTGAAACATGATGGTGGCAGCATCATGTTGTAGAGTTGCTTTTCTTCAGCAGCGACAGGGAAGCTGGTAAGAGTTGATGGGGAGATGGATGGAGCCAAATACAGGGCAATCTTAGAAGGAAACCTGTTAGAGTCTGCAAAAGACTTGAGACTGGGGCAGAGGTTCACCTTCCAGCAGTACAATAACCCAGCCAGTACAACAATGGAATGGTTTGGATCAAAACATATTCATGTGTTAGAATGGCCCAGTCAAAGTCCAGACCTAAATCCAATTGAGAATCTGTGGCAAGACTTGAAAATTGCTGTTCAGATGCTCTCCATCCAATCTGACTGAGCTTGAGCTATTTTGCAAAGAAGAATGGGCAACATATTCACTCTCTAGATGTGTAAAGCTGGTAAAGACATACACAAAAAGACTTGCAGCTGTAATTGCAGCGAAAGGTCATTCTACAAAATATTGACTCAGGGGGGCTGAATACAAATTCACACCACACTTTTCACATATTTATTTATAAACATTTTTGAAAACCATTTATCAGTTTCTTTCCTTCCTTTTTTGGATTCCACACTGACCGCTAGGAAATCTGGTCTGTGAGCATATCATGTTTTTACCATCTCCTGGCCCCTTCACAGCTCCCAGGGGGAAAAATGCTGGACCTCTTGGCATGTTCTGCTAAGATAGTTTTTATGCTACCATGTATACTGTTACATTAGAGTCTACCTTTCATTTTGCAGCTTGATCACCAATTGGGTGTGAGCTGGCCAGCGTTTAGCATTAATTGTAAGTTGTGGACATTCAGACATATATGGTTCTCTCTTTCCCCTTCCTTTTTTATCTCTTCTTCTTCTTTTTATCTTAATATTGTTATTCATTGATTCATTTTCATCTCCAGATACTTTCTTGTGCTTTCCTGAAGAAGCGAGATCTATCTCGCGAAACGCATTGAGATCAGTCACACAGTTGCTTCAAATCGATGGTGGCATCTATATGGTGCCTCTAGGTCCCAAATACTAATTTCTTCTTATGAATATGTAGCACTATTCATGTTTATCAATACAGTTACTGTGCAATGTTTGTTTTTAAATGTATGTCAATACATTTTTCATATTTTTATAGATATTGTTTAAGGTGTGACTCCTTAAAAGTGGACAAAATATTTTTCTTTGTGTTGTGCATACTCATTTGGGACTGAGGCACTACCTCAGCCCTTTCTGCATCAGCTCTACTTCTCTGTCCATTTATGATTTTCCTTCCACTTCACAATTATGTGCCACTTTGTGTTGGTCTATCACATAAAGTCCCAATAAAATACATTTACGTTTTTGGTTGTAACATGACAAAATGTGGAAAATATCAAGGGGTATGAACACTTTTTCAAGGCACTGTTAATTGAATTACTACCTGTGCTTTAGACATGTTATCATTAACCTCTATGTAGCACCCAATTTGATAGATACTGCATCACAGGACTTTTTTATTCACACCTCATCAGCAATGCATTAGCAACTTGCAGAGGCAAATGAAGGCTAAAGACTTGTTAACACTAGTGTACACGCATGTGGAGGGCCTGTGCAAGCAAAACACAGATCTCAAATAAATGTACACTTAAGTACGCCCGTGTAAATGAGGCCTAATTCAATGAGCTTGAAAAGGTACACACCTGTCAGATATGCATAGAGAGGGGGAGAAAGTAGAAAAAATAGAGGGAAGTTGGGGGGAGAATAAGAGGGGAGAATGGTGAGGGTGTGAGGGGGTGAGGGGCGGGAGGGAAGTAATAGAGGATGATGAAGGGGTCCATCTCTCGCTCCTTCTATTGATAAAGGAGAGAGTATCCTGTGAATATAACAGTTAATAAACTGTAGGGGTCAATCAATGTGGGGAACTATTAGTGGGCTGGGAAAAAGGAGTAACCAGGCCGTGGTGTTTATCCATAGTTTTAAAGTGGTTCCAACATGCACATTTGGTTGAGAATTTTGTGGTAGTATCACGAGCTATGCTAATCAAGTGCTCCATTTCAGCTGTTTTACTGATCCTTGCTAACCATTTCTTGATAGATGGGATGTGCAGGGTGCCCCAGTGAATTGGGATACATTGTTTGGCGGTGTTGACTATGTGCACGGCCAGAGATTTAAAGTAGATGCTCTGTGGGAGGATGGAGTGGTGTAGGAGAAATTGTGCCAGGGTAAACTCAAGATTAGAGATGGTAATATAGACAAAAACGCACCCTCAGGTGGTAACCTGAGCAATGATGCAGTTAACTCCATTCCAAAAGGTTTGAATATGTGGGAATGACCACCAAATATGAAATAGGGTCCCTCGATCAGATTGACATCTCCAGCAGGTTTCTGGTAAGTCTGGGCTGAGTTTGTGTAGTAGAGTAGGAGTTCAATATCATCTGGCCTGAATTTTAAATTCATTTTCTTGGGTAGAGACATTTAGTGACCTCTTATGTATATTTAAGTGTATTTGCTCCCAGTCCTCTGTGGAGAGGGTAATGGAGAGATCCTTTCCCCATGCTGAACAAGCTAAGCCTCAGTTAGAAGGAGTATTGTTAAATAGGAGAGAATGCATGGTTGATATGAGGTGGTGTTGGGGTCTGTTCCCGGAGCATAGAGCTTCAAAGGGCATTAGTGATCTGGAAACTGAGAATTTGAGAGTGAATGTAATGTGAAAGTAAGGTATAGGTCCAGGGGGAGGCTCTTATAGAAGGCTCTTCCATACTAGAGGGGAGGTTTTCACACAATAGTAATTTACCTTGTGCGAAGAAGTGGTGCACTAGAATGTTTTCGTGTGACCAGCTTTCAGCTAAAAATTGGCGATGTGTGATAGTGGTCCAGGTATAGACAAGATGGGGGTGGACTTGCATATATCTTTAAAACAGCGAATGGTTGGGCTAATCAATGGGTGAATGTGAAGATCAATGGGAATATGGATCGGGAGTAACCAAGGTAAAGATTTTAGAGAGAATGGAGAAAAATAGGCCTTGAGAGTTACCCATTTTTGCAGATTTATCCAAGCTAGGATCATCGAGAGGTGACAGGCTCGGTAATAATTGTTGAAGTCTGATAGGGCAATTCCACCTTTGTGCTTGGGAAGAGATAGCTGGTTGAAACAGATTCTAGGCCTTTAGTTTCCTGACAGAAATTTAGTGCATATGCTTCTATATGTGCAGAAAAAAGCGGAAGGTATCTGAATTGGAGCAGTTTGTAGGAAGTATAGTAAACGTGGAAGGGCAATCATTTTTAGAATGGCCGATCTGCCAAACCATAAAAAAATGGGTTTGTTCCAGTGTTTGAGATCATTTGTTAGGGTACATAGAATGGGTAGATAGTTCTTAGAATTAAAATCTTTTAGTCGGTGGGGGAGCTGAATACCTAAGTAAGTTATGGAATCCTCCTTTCATTGGAAGGGAAAGTTTTCCTTGCATTGGGTCACTGTTTGTGGTGATAAAGAGATATTGAGAGCATGAGATTTGGAAAAATTAATCCTGGGGCGCATGAGCAGTGGACAAGATGGCGGACGCTTGAGTGATTAGCTCCGATCCCCGTTCTTTCACTAAGTGATCATGCACCGTTTCCACAGCTCTCCCAGCCACAGGATCCACTCCAACTGCCTCCAGATCCTTCCGGTCATGGGGAAAATTGGATCCCAGAAACATATATATCAAGGCTTCAATCCGCCTTCGACATCCCGGCCTTCTCAGCACATGGATCGCTTTCTGTATAGGCCGCAATCCCTGGCCTCGATTAATCCTTTTAGGTGTAGTTAATAATCCCGCTCACTCCAGGCTCAGATCACCGTTCCCTCAGTATATGAACCGATAAAAAGAGAAGACAAGAGAACTGGCCATAGTGTAGTATGTCTGGGCATCCAATAGGGGCACTTAGATTGCAGCAAACACCATGATGTGCACATAAAAACAAAGTGAGAAGCCCGACCACCGTAGCTGTAGAATGTGCTTACCAAATCGCAAGCAGTAAAGGCAGATGGCTTGCGACCCAGCCCGGGCCCTTTGCAGATGATGATTGAAAGGTTGGTATTTTCACTTGCTGCAGCTATGATATCCGTTCCTTCAATATACAGCCCAAAGGAGAAAAGAACTGGCCATAGTGTAATATACCCAAGGTAGCTTCCCGACTCTTCTGTAGATCCGTGTACAACAAGACACAGCACTCAGAAAATGTCTGACGATCTCAAACACACTGTTTCCCAGATCCAACTACAACAGGAGGATCTGGAAAATAGGGAACGCTGTCAAAGTCTGAGGATCCACGGAGTCCCTGAAACAGTTACTGACAAGGAATTACATGCATATCTTCTGAGCCTATTTGTCACCATAGCCCCACACATTCCGGACATTGATTGGCGCCTAGACAGGGCCCATAGATCCTTGGCTCCAAAACCACCCCCGAGTCCAATCCAAGGGACATAATAGTCCGCTTCCACTATTATGATAGCATGGAAGCTCTCACATTGGCCACAAGTAACAAAAACTGCATTGACTTTAAAGGATCTAAAATCCAAATCTTCAGTGACCTATCCCCCATCACTCTAGCCAAAAGACGCAACCTCCGCCTGATAACAATCCACCTGCAACAGCACCAAGTGCCTTACAGATAGGGGTTCCCCTTTCAACTCTCAGCCTCCAGAGATGAAACACAATACTCAATAAGAGACTTGCATGAATGTGAGGCATGTATCCATAACCTGGGGCTGCCACCTATCCCTGAGGAAGATCTTCCACCACCACCTTTACATTTGATCCCTAAAGCTCTTCAAGCCCCTACAACGATCTGGACCCCGGTTCATCGGAGACATCAGAAGGCCTTCTCCACTCCCGAACGCTCTAACTCATCTAGTCTTCCCACCTAAAATACCCTGCACTCTTGAAGTGATTTTCTTTTTTCTCTTTCTTGTTCCAGCCAGATTACCGGGACTTCGGCAGATGTTTCCCGGTATCTGAAGGGAGGGCTCTCCCTTTCCTTGTTCTTGATTTCCACGATGTTGGCCAACCCTGATGCCTACAAGGTTTCGGTTTGTTATGATCCATTTTGTTCCTACTGAACTATGTTAACTGTTTAAGATATTGATTCCTTTGAGGGAACGGGACCCATTCCATTAATTTTGCTGATCGTCATGTTCCTCCATAGACCCATGGTCTCCAGCCATGGTCTCCTGAAGGTTTTTTCACCTTCAGGCTTTCAAACTGTTTTTCTTTTCAAATTTTGTTTTTTTCTTTTTACTTTTATTATGAGGTCCTTTTTTGACCTGTTTTTGTTTTTGTTTTTACACCAAGTTAATGATAGTTCATTCACTGTTTTCTTTTTTTTACATTTGAGAATTTTTATTAGTTTTGAGCATATACAGGGATATAGATTCTTAGCAAAGAAGAGTACACCAACATTTTAAGTAACAAATTGGTATTATACAGGAAATGTTTCCTATAACTTTAAATCTGTATGATTCCTTATGAATACAGTATTATTCGTGATAGTAGAGAATTATTTGCGATATTCACTTATGGGGTCACAAATCGCACTTCCTAAGCATGGAAATTATTGATTATCGTATGCATGCAATTACGATTAAAGGCTATCTCCTTATCTAGGTTGCTGATCTCAACTTAGGAAGTCATAACAGATTTACAACATTAGAAGAAACCTCTAAATAAAACAGATCAAAAGGAGATAAATATACAAAATAGAAATTTCCATTATTGCTAGTGCTACAATGGAAGTATCTCTCAACTATAACTATTACTACTACTACTACTACTACTACTACTACTAGTGTAACTATCTAGTCCTCACTAGCTAGCTTTTTGTTGTTAGAAATGTACCTGCCTGTGTTTTAACTTTTCAGAGGATATTAGTTAATTTATGAGTTGTAATCCACATTTCCCTTTTTCGTTTGAAGTTGTCTTTATTGCCATGGATATTAGCATATGATTGTTCATAAATGCAGTGTAAATTTACTCTAGAGACAACTTCTGTGAGTGTGGGTGCTATGTCATTTTTCCATTGACACATTATGGATAGTCTGGCTGCTATTAAAATATGTAAGACTATTGTTCTGAAATTGGTAGGAAAGAGTTCTATTGAAAGTCCTAGCAACGCCAATGCTGGAGAAGGTTTGGTTATGATACCTGTAATAGAGGAAATTAGTTGGAAAACAGACTTCCAGTAGCTGGAAATAGATTTGCAATGCCAAAGTATGTGCATCAAGTTCCCAGGTTGCCCGCAGTTACGTCAGCAGTCTGGGGAATGTTCTTTATAGATTTTCGTTAATCTAACTGGTATTAGGTACCACCTATATAGTATTTTATATACATTTTCCCAATGTAACACACAATGCGAAACCCCAAGGCTAGTTCTAATTGCTCTAGACCATTCTTGTTCCGAGAATGTTGTATTTAAATCTTTTTCCCATTTCAATATCGCTGGTGTTTGTCTTATCGGAGTGTTGGATTGGAGCAGGGAATAGATAAGTGAGATACCCCCTTTTTGGATAGAATTATTATGATAATATTCCCATATGCTTTTGTCTAGAGTTATGTTATCAGATGTGAAGGACCGCAGGAGCTGTTGGATCTGTAACACCTTAAATTTATCTTTTTGTTTGACTGTTTCTGGAAGCTCCTTAAAGTTAAGAACCTGCCTTTTAACCATGTTTGAACTGAGAGATCTGGAATTAAGAATTTGAACGTTTGTAGTGGTATTTCATATAAGGGTATATGTATAGGTTCTTGATTCCTTTTCAGGAGGCCTGAAGTGAGGCGGAGATTGAAGGATGTTCTTTTAGATACATTGGTTTATTAGTGGCCGCTGCAATTAATAAGGCTCTAACATAACCCCTTGTTTTGTTGAAGATGGATCAAGCCATGCTTTAAGCTGTTCCAGAAGAATTGCTTTATAGTAATCTTTGATTATTGGTACCCCCATACCTCCTTTCGATCTGTGTTTTGTTAGGATAGAGAAAGCTATTTTTGCTCTGGCTCCTTTCCAAATAAAGGATCATAGTGAAGTATCGAGTTCATTAAAGAAAGGGGCTGGAAGGGGTATTGGGACTGTCCTAAGTATGTAAAGAATTTTTGGTAATACAATATAATCATCTTTAAAGTTGCTATCCTTCCCATCCAGGATATTTCAAATTTGCCCAATTGTGAGAGTTCGTTCTGAACAGACTGAAGCAGTCTTTTATAGTTGGCATCATAAAGGTGATTAGACTTAGCTGTGAGGAAAATCCCTAAATATTGGATTTTGTTATTGTCCCAGTTACCAGGAAATAATACTTTCATTTATGCTCTTATTTTGTGACTTAGGTTTGTAGTGAGAATTTGGCATTTGGCTACATTAATCTTATAATATGATATGGTGCTGAAGGTATCAATCAGTGTGCATATTTCTGGTAAGGAGGATTCAACATCAGAAAGTGTCAGTATGACATCATCTGCGAATAGTCCTATTTAATGACTTTTACCGGCTATTGATATACCTTTGATATTGGGTGATCTCCTGATGGCCTCCGCAAATGGTTCCATTACCAAAGTAAAAATCAAAGGGGAAAGGGGACAGCCCTGCCTTGTGCCATTTGTTATGTTGAAGGTATCAGAGAGCACAGAGGAAGTAAAGACTTGTGCCGATGGATTTGTGTATAATGCTAAAATGGCTGATAGGATAAGGCCTGTGAAACCAAATTTTTTGAGAGTAGCTTGTAAATATCCCCAATGCACTCTGTCAAATGCATTTTCAGCGTCTAACGCTATAAAGGCCATAGGCAGTTTGCGGTTTTCAGCTAGGCGGAGTAGGTTAAGAATCCTGCGAGTGCCATCAGGAGCTTGATGACCCTTTACAAATTCCACCTGATCAGGGGCAATTAGGGACGGGGTTATTTCAGCCAATCTATTAGCAATGATCTTTGCATACACTTTAATGTCTGTGTTAAGAAGAGATATTGGTCTAAAATTTTGTGG